>NW_005871423.1:489530-541365 GCF_000147115.1 Myotis lucifugus | reverse complement strand
CAAGTATATCAATTTTTATGCTTAATTTTTTAAAACAAATTTGCATTCTTTTTTAAAAATTTTCACCCAAGGATGTTTATTGATTTCAGAGAGAGGAAGGGAAATTGCAGAGACCGGAAAGAAGAGAGAGAGAGAGAGAGAGAGAGAGAGAGAGAGAGAGAGAGAGAGAGAGAGAAACAGATGTGGATTGGTTGTGCTCTGGCTGGGAATCAAACCAGCAACCTTTTGGTGCACGGGACAACACTCCAACCAACTGAGTCAACCGGCCGGGGCAATATATTTTCATTCTTATTTTCCCTACTAGGTATGATTGTCATGATTTTTATGTAAACAGGGAATATGGGATGGTTGAATGAAAATGGAAAGGGAAATTTTCTCTTTATTGAAATGATTTTGACCATCAGTATAAGATGATTATAACACATGCATGACACTTTTAAAAAACTGGATTATGTCAATCTTCTCAAAACCTCTAATCAAAGAAGCCACTTAAATAATGACTAGATTATAATAATATATTGCAATTAAAGTGACAATAAAGAATAATGGAAAGTGAAGAATGATGAATAATGCTTAATTGTCATTATCCAGGTGAACCATCAATGACTTGGGGTCAGCCTGAAGTGTAATATTGGAAAAGTGACTGGGTTCAGGAATCAAGGCTTATAGCTACAAGATTTCTTTTACTTATTGATTTTTTTTCTGTCATAATCATACCATTCTTTTTCATGGATTTTTCGACTTTTATGACTCTAATGTGTAATAGTTTTCAAAAAGTATATTTTATAATTGAAATTTCTACATGCTTTTCATACTCTCTCATGTTTTATTCAACTAGCAGTTAAGTAAGTATCATATAAAATATAACTTTAATAGCCTAGTTACCTTTTGGTAACTAGCAGTTAAGTAAGTATCATATAAAATACTTTGTATTTTGTATCATATCAAATAATTTGTTCAGGGGCTCTGTCAGTCAGTGGCATTATGTCTGTAGTATGGGTACATTATTTGACTAATTGGCAATGAGTTCTATCTGTAGGAGGCAGCCAATGAGTATGAATCATAAACATTTAGAACTTTTGGATAACATTTGGATATGAATGAAATTTCCTTTTGGAAATAATGAGCTATGGAAATGCCATGTGTTTTAAAGGATAAATACGATCCCCCACAGCACAAAGATATGCTAAGAATCGATGGAATGGTCATTAGGACTTTGGTTGGCTAAGCTGGCCAGATCCTGCCTCCACCCCGCTAAGGGTTCCAGTGGTATTACATGGTGTTTCATAACGTCACTGAGCTTCTGAGACTGAAATGAAGCCCAGCTACTGTGCACTACTGCGTTACTTCAACCCGCTCAGAGCAGAAGGAACATTTAAAAACCCATTACAAGAGCTCTCCCACTCAGTCTTTCATCTTTCACATCTTTTTTCTTTTTAAATTATATGTCTGTCATTGAAAATGAAATACAGGAAGTCTCATGGCAACCTGGAGAGGTTCTGAGAAATATTTAACTTTGACTTTAAACCTGTCCAATATTCCTTATAATACAAATAGGCATTTTAATTGATTTTTTTTATCCTGTATGATAAATACAGCATGGAATGTCTTTCTGCATGTTACCATTAAAATATTTTTGAACAAATATGAAACGTAAATGTCATGGATAGGGACTTTTAGAAATGGTTGCCGCTGCGACTCACAGTTATTTTAGCTTAGGCTTCCTATTTGTGTTATCTTTCCGACAGCAATATTTCTGGGAAATGAAGCTAATTTCTACTTTTCTTTCCTTGTTGAAAGGATTATTCATACTCCTTCCCCACTCCTGTGTGTTCTTGCTTCTGATTAAGATAATCTATATTATAATCCCTGTGACTCCTTTGAAGTTGTATTTTATAAACAAATGCTGTCAACCATTTTTTTTCTCATTTAACTCCATATATTAATGTTTGGTTCAGATTCTATCACCTTTATGAACCATTTTTTTTTCTAATTCTGCCTTACTTTGAAATAGCTCTTGGATCCAAGAAGAGAAACATTTATTCAAGACTTTGCTTATAACACAATTTGTGTTATCTTTTAAAATTCATAACGTAATTTTATAAACTTACTCTCATTTTATTTTTTTAAGGTGGCAGTTGTAATTGTCTTTATTTTATAGTTGAAGAAAACAGGGTTTAGAGAAATTAAATAATTTACCCATGGTAATATTTTTGGAAAATGAAAAAATCAGGACATAAGCTGATTAACATTATTATTTTAAAAAGATGTGGTTCTCAAATTAATAAATGCCTGCTATATACAAGGCAATGTCATTGGTATTGGAGATAGGGTGGGGAAATAAAACTATACTGCTTTCATAGACCTCACATCCCATGATTGGGTATTTTGATTATTTTTTCTTCACTATAAATACAAAACTAGGACGTCACTTACATAATCAATGGAGCTCTTTTTATTTTTATTTTTTAAAAAGCATTGACCATTGAACTATTATACATGCATTATGGTCTTTAAATTGGTGGTTGCCAGAGGAAAAGAGGGTTGGGGGAACTGGGTGAAAAAGGTGAAGGAATTAATTGAGAAGTGCAAATTGTTAGTCACAAAATAGTCATGGACGTGTAAAGTACAGCATAGGGAATCCTATATAATAAAAGGCTAATATGCAAATTGTTCCCTCAGGAGTTCGACGGGGAGACTGGGAGTTCAATCACTTGCTATGACATGCACTGACCACCAGGGTGTGGCATGGAACATGGCAGGGGACCAGCGGTGGTGGTGGGGCACTGAGGAAGTGAGGGAAGAAGGAGGTGGGGAGGGAGGGAGGTGGGGAACCTGATTGGCCCTGATCGCCGGCCAGGCCTAGGGACACAACCCATGCATGAATTTTGTGCACCAGATCTCTAGTATAGTCAATAATATTGTAATAACTATGTGTGGTGTCAGGTGGGCACTGGAAATATAAGTGGGACTACTTTGTAAAGTATATGTTTAACTACCCACTATGATGTACACCTGAAACTAATACAAAATAATATTGACTGTAAACTGTAATTGAAAAATAAAATAAAAAAGATCTGGCTGACACCTGAATTTGTTTTCTTTTTGCTCATTTTAAAGCAGGGGTTGGCCATCTATAGCCTGCAGACCAATCCTACCTGACACCTGATTTTGTAAATAAAGTTTTATTGGTAAATAACTAAAAAATTCTTATATGAAACAAAAATGGAGCTTTCAATTTTTTTTCCATTTGACCAATTGTGTGCATTTTCAGAAGAGATGGCTGAGCTGAGGAGTTCTGTGGCAACCATTAAAGGAAGCCAGGCTAGAAACTGGTTTGGCTCAGTGGATAGAACGTCAGCCTGCGGACTCAAGGGTCCCGAGTTCGATTCCGGTCAAGGGCATGTACCTGGGTTGCGGGCACATCCCCAGTGGGGGGTGTGCAGGAGGCAGCTGATCGATGTTTCTCTCTCATCGATGTTTCTAACTCTCTATCTCTCTCCCTTCCTCTCTGTAAAAAGTCAATAAAATATATTAAAAAAAAAAAAAAAAAGGGAGCCAGGCTAAATGGGTCTGCACATAGAATGACTTCCAGGTCTTGGCTAAGCATTGGCCAAGCTAATAGAGCTTGTCAAGAAACCATTGCCTTGGTGTTGTTGGAGAGCTTATACCCAATTTCCTGACATTGATATGATTGTTTTGTTAACTTATTGAATAAATTCTTCTTTTTCTAATCCCCAACAGAGAGCAAGAATTCTAACAGTATCTATGCCATTTTAATAGATCCTACAAAATGGCAAGTCATGTATTCTATGAGTTAACTGTCCCATGTCCAGTGATCACTTATCTGGAAAAGAACTCAGTGATCTCAAGTATGCTGTGAAAGTTCCTTTGCCCTGAGCTCTTCTATAAGAATTCTTAAGAGATAAAGTTTCTCAGTAATATTCTACAATGGCACACATTATGACCCTTATTCATATGGAAAATAGCTTAGAAAGAAGTGGTTAGGAAGATTCAAACTCTGGGATAATAATCATATGCAAACAAAGTAATTACTGAAAAAATTTAGTGTTTTCCCCCAATTTTAAGTTTCTTTAAAAATAATACTATAAAGTGAGTCTAAAGGGGGGGGGGTCTAAGAGATAATAGGGAGGACCCAAATTTGATGCGAGTTGTCTGCTTCCCCAAATTTGCACAAAATAGTGCTAGAAACGACATAGAAAATTAAGGCTATATCATTAGGAACTTTAATTTTCTTGGAGTCATGGAATATTCTGAGTAATCTTTGTAACTAAAAATATTTTATTATCGACACTGTGTTATAGCGGCTTCTTTAAAATAAATGAACAAATACACCAGCACAGCCCCTTATGTTTGGCACATGCAAAGAATGGTTAAAGCATGCCCTCCTTTCAGGGAAAATTTGGCAATGGGGGGAAAAGACTGCAGTTCTTCATAGTTCCAGCAGGGGTCAATATGTTTTCATCATTGCATACTGGATGCTCAGAGAGCAGCAGCAGCCGAAGTGTTGATCCTAATTGGAGCAGACACAGGATCTTCTATAATCCTCTGACATCCTTTTCAAATAATAATTCTTAGGTGGGTGGTGGGCTGGTGACTGCAATGCCAGTGCAGGCTTCCCTACGATGAAGCCTAACCATTGTCAATTATTTTTGATGTATGCTAGCTTAACTTAAGTCTCCTTCTTACTGGCTTTCCCAACCCACAGAATGGTATTGTGCCTCCCTAATTATTGAGGCACAGCACCCAGGATGGTCAGGACAAGCGTGTGATTTTGGCTTAATGCGCTCTCTCAAGCCCATTCCCTTCTTTTCCAGCCAGCCCTGTGCTCTTCCTACTCAGCACAAAGAGCAAGCATTTACCTTCAGTCAAATACCTTCAGAGCAGTTTACTTACAACCCTGATTGCCATTAGTCATTTGTCTTTAACTCATTAAATGCCAGTACTTGGAGGCAACTGGAGATATAATAATGAGCATATATGATTATAATTGCATATATATAGCTTCAAATAGGTTATAAATGAGACTAACTCCTCCCCCATCCCATCCACTTTTTAAATAATTTGTTCAGGGGCTCTGTCAGTCAGTGGCATTCAGGAAACAGATTGCTATCCTTCAGGTGCATTTTAAAGAATGGTGGTTGCCTGAGTTTCCAACTGTCACGCAGACCATTAAGTTCTCTGAGTTAAAGAACAACAACAACAAAAAGACAAGACCAGCTGCTCCCCTCCATCCCTCTCCACCCCCCTTGTAAACTCGTGTTTTCCTCTCCTTGGCCCTGACTTCAGTCCTTTCTGTGTAGCCAGAGAGTGCATGTCACCATGTGGACACATTTCCAGAAATTTGGGTCTGGAGCGCTGAGGAGTGTTGCGGCAGGAATGTGTTACCAGGACATGTAGAAGGTGGTTAACTGCTTGAGTGCTACTGCCTGTCCTGGAGAGGAGGGAGGAATGGCCATCCAACAGCGCTCTACCTCACAAAGCTTAAACAATGGGGATTTTACAGGGAGGCCCTCATTCAGCTCTGCGAGTAGGGAGAATGGATGTCTCTTGGAAGGTGCAACATGGTGGTCAAGCTGAAGTCAGAGTTAGCCAAGCAAAATCAGCAGGCCCGACCTTGGTCTAGGTCAGTGGTCGGCAAACTGCGGCTCGGCAAACCACGGCACGCGAGCCACATGCAGCTCTTTGGCCCCTTGAGTGTGGCTCTTCCACAAAATACCGACTTCTGCGCATGGGCCACGAAGTTTCAATGGCACTGTACTTGCGCGCCCACACGTGGTATTTTGTGGAAGAGCCACACTCAAGGGGCCAAAGAGCTGCATGTAGCTCGCGAGCTGCGGTTTGCCGACCACGGGTCTAGGTTCATGAAGGCTGGGATCCTTTCCCACTTATGATCTAGAGCTTGAGAGGGGGCCTAAAATTAAATAATTTGCCATACCCGTAAGCTTCTCTATCATATGGCAAGGAATATATTTATTCATACACGTGGTCACGTTTTAAACATTCTCTCTAGAAATGCGTGGAGATGCCTTTTACTTTCAAAGATTACCAGTACCCTTCAATGTATCAATAACAAAAACAAATCCAATCATCTCATTATTTTTGGTAGATCTTTCTTTTAAGCTCAATGAAATAGTTCAGCAAAACAGGCGATACAATTCTTTGATGGGACTACTCTTCATCTCTTTCATTTTAATTTCATATTTATTTAGAAAACAAAACATACCTTCTTCAAATTCTGGGGAAGGTGTGAGGCATAAATGCTGGAAGCTGATGAAGATTACAGCAACGATTTCAGCTTGGGTCTGACAGCCCCCTGACAGATGATGCTCATGTCCCGGAAGGGTAGTTAGAAAAGCTGGGAAGAATTTTGAGCTCATCCGTGGCTGTCACAGCAGACAGATTAATTTCTTTATTTTTCTAAAAAGGTCAAGGTTAGCATGAATGGGAGAATGGTTTACACGCACCGTAATGCATTTCTTAAAAGAAATATAGATATGGAATGTTCATTGAGGGCCTATAAATATCAGGCACTAATATAAGTATTGGGGCTATATTGGTGAACAAGATAGGCAGAGGCTGTGTTCTCACGGAGCTTACTTTCTTGTTAAAATAAGCATATTTTGAAAGTACATAGGTTCTAAAAAAATCTCGGTGTATTTTTATTTTATCCCTTCACACATTTGCTTCTTCGTATTTAAAATGTAAGCTGAAACACTCCTTGCATTCTTTGAAGGTGAAAGAATATATAGAACTACAAGGTGAACTGCAGAATTGCATGACGGTAGAATTGCTTCAAAAGCTGAATTGGGAACAGAGTGAATGTAAAATGGTTTACAAATAATTAGCGGAATAGGCTGCTAGTTAGTGCATTCATTCATGAAACCGAGCAATATGTGTCTGGAGCAGCTGACACCAGAGTTCAAGGTTGCCCTTTTCCCCAGTGGGAGGCTGTGACAACTACACATGACCATCTCTTGTTTGCACAGCACGGCTTCAGGAAAACCAAATGCTCTCTGCCTGGAGATGCTGATCTGGGGGATTGGGATACGTGATAGGAGATGGTTTCCAAATTACGTTTTAAGACTTGTAAGGATTTTTAACTCTATCTATAGAATTTATCATTAGCCCCCAAAGCAACCTTGAAACAATAAATAGGTATCCATTTCATTTATTTGTTCCACTGCAGCTTTATGCTCAAAGAATGACCCCTTATATCTAGTGTTTTAAAAAGAAATAAACCGGTAACTTTAAAAACTTACTCGAAACCCATAATTTGAAGCTATGCTATATTTTGCTTATTATTAGGATGGTACATTTTTGGAGTTATCTGGAAAGCAGGGCCTAGGGCATGGAATGGATTTGCAGCTCTTTTACAAGCTTAATTTGGAGCCTTTACTATCCACTTATCTTGAGGAGAAAACTCCAGGACCTAATATGAGAACTAGTCCTTTCCCTCCCCATTGCCTTGGTTCTAACATTCATCCCTCCTTACCTTCCCCTCCAATAGATGTGATGGCCAACGTCTTCTTGTCCACATTGACCTTGAATGAATGAATACTAATAAACTACCAGGTCTTCCTGCCTTGCAGACTTCCGGAGTCCAAACAATATTCCCAGATTTTTAAAACCCATGTTAAAATTTTCCTTTGGAAGGTGTCAGAAAATCCTTGCTTTTGAGAATTCTCAACTCTTAAGAGAAGAGGTTACTGTTTTCCTAAAGCAGATTTTCTCTTCCAGACTTACAACTCCTCATTAGGTCAGACAGTCTTCATAATAAACAGAGAATACGCCAACAGAGAAAATGTTACTGCTTCTTTTGAGAGTCCCACTCTCTGTCCGCCTCTCTCTCTCTCTCTGTCTCTCTCTCTCTGTCTCTCTCTCTCTCTCTCTCTTAGGTTGCCTCAATGTTTGGGTATTTGTTATATATGAGTATTTCTATGTCTCTTATATGACTGTGATTTTCTCTGTTACTGCTAGGGTATTAAAAGTTATAAATAGCTCTAGCTAGTTTGGCTCAGTGGATAAAGCATTGGCCTGTGGACTGAAGGATCCTGGGTTCTATTCCAGTCAAAGGCATGTACCTTGGTTGTAGGGCGCATGCAGGGAGGCAACCAATTGATGTCTCTCTCTCACGTTGACGTTTCTCTCTCTCTGTCTCTCTCTCTCCCTTCCACTCTTTCTATAAAAATCATTGGAAAAATATCCTCTGGTGAAGATGAACGACAACAACAAAAAGTTATAAATAGTTTTAAAATAAAGCAGTTGTATATGTTAGAGTCCTTCATAACCTGCCTAGGCTGTTTCCCCCGCCCCCCCTCAGTATGCCAATATAAGTGTTTAAAGAAATAATCATTGCAGATAATTATCATGGTAGACAACTTTTAAGATTTTTTTTTTGGCCATCAGCTTAGAGCATGTGTGTGTGTGTGTGTGTGTGTGTGAGCGCGCGCGCGCATGCGTGGGCACACTAGAGGCCTGTTGCACAAAATCATGCACCTGCGGGGGGGAGTCCCTCAGCCCAGCCTGTGTGCTCTCACAGTCTTGGACCCCTCGCTCCTTACCACTCACCTGCTCGCTGCTCCTTACTGCTTGGCTCACTGCTCCTTAGCACTGCTGCAGAGGTGGGAGAGGCTTCCACCACCTCTGCTGCACTCGCCAGCTGTGAGCAAGGCTTCTGGCTTTCTGGCTGAGCAGCACTCCCGCTGTGGGAGCACACTGACAAACAGGGTGAGCTCCTGCATTGAGCGTCTGCCCCCTGGTGGTCAGTGCACATCATAGCTACCAGTTGTTCTGGTTGTTCTGCTGTAATGGTCGTTTAGGCTTTTAGGCTCTTATTATATATCTATATCTATGTCTATATCTATATCTATATCTATATCTATATCTATATCTATATCTATATCTATATCTATCTATATCTATATATCTATATCTATCTATGTTTTTCCATGTGAGAAAACTCATTTTTATCAAGGTAAAATCTACTAGGTGTGAGATGAAAGTGTTATATGAAATTTGGGTACCCTATTAAAGCCTGTTAACTTGAGAACATGGGAAATAATGGAGAACCTTAGGTTGTATCTTAAAAACTCAGTATCTACAAGTTTAAATTCCTCTCTTATATTGTGCTATTACTTGACCTGAACAACAACAAAAAATTGATTCTTAATACCAGATGACTTGTTTCCTTTTTTTTTTCACTGTTAGGAAACTCAAATCAAATTTAGGAACTGTCTGTAGCAATTACATGTATCTTTACAAATATGTCTTAACTTTACTAACTCTTTTTTACTTTTTATTCTTTCTGACTCTATTTTTTTCCTGTTGAACTGTATATGCTTGCATAAACTATCTCAGATAATTTTGGAAGCAAGTTAGATCATAAATAAGTGACTAAATAAAACTATATTTTACACTTATTGATTGCTCACTGTGTGTTACACTCTCACCTAAGCATTTGACATACACTATCCCATATGATATTCAAAACAACCCCAGGAAGTAGTAGTTATTAGCTAGAAATGCATTCAGCTGGAAGTAACTAGATACCTGATGAGTAGTGAACTACACGAGGGGGGTATTTATCTTGACAAGAAGTCTAAAGAAAAGTAGCTGTTGGCATTGATTTGAGAGCTCACTGGTGTTAGAACTGGCATCAGTGAGATCCCCTTGATTTCCTCCTCATAGACTTAGAATGGCTGCAGTAGCTCTCTATTGTGCCTGCATTTAACACAGAAATATTTGTCACTTTCATTAGGAAGCAAAGTTTCTCCAGTAACCCTCAGTCAACTTTTGCTCCCCTCTCCTAGATGTACAAAATGGAGGCTGGTAAAAGATCAAGGGTTTGGCAATGGATATGGAAAGAGTATTTAATATCTGTTTCTGCACAGAAAGAGATAAATTAGAATGGTGGGAACTGTCTGTAAATAGACCTTTCCAGTTAGTATCTACAAAATATTACCCTTAGTGCAATTAACCTACACATACATAGGTAGTTTATTATCTCCATGCTATCAATAAAGAAAGATTTAGAAAAAAATTACATAACTTTTTAAAAATTATTTTTCAATTAAAGTTTATATTTAATATTATTTTGTATTATTTTTATGTGTATAGGACAGTAGTCACACAATCATACACTTTACAAATTGCTGCCCCCCAATATTTCTTGTACCTCCCTGGCACCATACATAGTAATTATAATATTATTGACTATATTTCCTATGCTTTACTTTACATCCCCATGACTTTTTTTTAAACTATCAATTGTACTTCTCAATCCCTTTACCTTTTTTGCCCAGTCCCCCAACCCTCCTCCCCTTTGGTAACCATCAGTCTATTCTCTGCATAAAATTTAGAAAATTTTAATAGCTCAAGACAGAGAGTGAGTAAATAGATTTAGATTTTAATCTAGGGTGATTGTCTTGACAGTTTTTATTTTTGGACACTATGGTACTCTGTATCTAAAAATAAATACATTTAAAAATGGTACACAGGCATGCATATCAATATTAATGCAATACTAATAAAACTAGGCTTCCAAGATAAACTATAGTCATGCTTATTGCCTACTGAATTGAGCACACACAATAGATCCAAAATGTATTGAGGGAGTTTAGCTCCTGGTAATATCAGACTAGCTTGTATTAAACGAGTCCTCCCACAGATAACAATGATAAACTCTTGACAAAAACTTACAACAATAACAACACATATGTGAAAGCCAAAACAAGAGGAAAGTCAATTCTTGGAGATAAGATGCTGCGTTGTGTGTCACCTGATTTTATATAGCTGTTGGTCTGAGGTTACTCTCTAGCTTATGGGGCATGAAAAAGCTAGAACTTAAGCAATAAACCACAGTGTTGCTGGGTTGAACAGTCAGTGGATAGAATCATGGCTGCCAGCGCAGATAAAAGTGAGAACAGAAGAGCCACCTAAAAGAAAGTTCATAAATCTACAAATGACTCCACTCAAATTCTTGCCTAACTCTCAACTGCACATGAGAAGGAGGAATGAGAGGGTTGGAAGGAGCCTGGCAGGAAAAAATAGATTGAAGGCTGAAATAATTAGGCACCGATTTCAACTGCTGCCCACCACAGTGGAGGCATGTTTTTTGTTTGTTGGTTTTTGGTTAATCCTTACCCAAAAATATTTTTCCATAGATTTTTAAAGAGAGTGGCGAGTTAGAGAGAGCAAAACATCAATGTGAGAGAGACACATTGATTGGTTGCCTCCTACATGTGCCCTGACCAGGGCCAGGGATCGAGCCAACAACCAAGGCAAGCGCCCCTGACCAGAATCGAACCTTGGATCCTTCGGTCCCAGGGCCTAGGAGCCAAGCCAGCTAGGGCTGGAGGCATGTTTTGAATTTGAGTCCAACCAAATTAAATACTTGCTAGAGAACACACACACACACACACACACACACACACACACACACACACACACTTTAGAAGAAGATAACAGAACCCAGAAACTCTACAATGTAATACACACTGTTTCCAGGGCACTAAAATGAATTATTAGACATGTGAAGAAACAACAAAATGTAAAAGTGTAACTTCTAGCAATGAGATAAAGCAGTTCATATAAATCAGCCCCAAAATGACACAAACAAGAACTCTAATAAAGCTATTAAATATGTTTAAAACTTAAAAAAATTATAAATAATGGACAAATGAGAAAGATCAGACAATAAATGAAAGCCATAGTTGAGCCTTGAACAACATGGGTTTGTTTGAACTTCACAGGCCCACTTATGTGCATTTTTTTTCAGTAAATAACTGCACTGTTTTCAATTAGTGGTGGAAATTACACAGACAGAGAGGCCCAACTGTCCCATATGCATTGACCCATACCATTTTATCTAGAGGACCTGAGCATCTGCAGATTTTGGTATCTGAAGGGGTCCTGGAACCAATCCTTTGTGGATACCAAGGGACAACTAATGTAAAGTATTTGGGGAGTCAAAAGTTATATGTGGCATTTCAATTGCACTGGGGGTCAGCACCCTTAACCCTTATGTTGTTCAAGGGTCAACTGTATAAGCAAAACTCAAAAGGAAATTCTCAAACCAAAATGTCCAATACCTAAGATAAAAACTAACAAAGAGCTTATGAGCATATTGGAAATAGCAGAAGGGTTCAGTAAACTTCAAAAGAAATTGTCCAATCTGAGAAATTCAGAAAAAAAGATTGAAAATTATGAACAGAGACTTAATCACCTATGGGACAATATAAAATAGTCTAATATATGTGCAATTGAAGTCCTATAATTGAGGAGAGGGAGGGAGAGAGAGAGGAGGATAGGAATATAGGAAAACAGAGCAGAAGGATGTATATATTGGGGGTGAGGGAGAGAATGAGAGAGAATTAGAAAGAAAATATGGGGTAGAAATATTTGAAAAATAATGAGTAAAATATTTCAAATTTGAAAGAAAATATAATTCTACAGAGTCAAAAAATTCAGCAAGCCCTAAATTGAGCAAAAGTCAAAATTCTACAAAGTCAAACTGCTAAAAAGATAAAGATAAAAAGGGAAAATCTTGAAAGCAATCAGAGAAAAATGACACCTTTTATATAGGGGTTGGTAATGTAAAGGATGGCCAACTTTGAAACTTAAAGGTAATGAAAAAACATTTTAAAATACTAAAAGAAAAAGTCAATTTCATAGCCAGATAAAATATTTTTAACAAATGAAGATGAAATAAAAACATTTTCAGGGAAGTGAAAATGGAAGGAATTCATCCTGTCCTAGGATAACTTTAATTTTACTAATTTTTACTTGTGACAGAATCACAATAAATTTTGTAGAATGTCCATCAGTTGGGATTTGTCTGATATATACATGAATATATGCATAGGTTAGTGCAGTGGTCATCTTATACCAATGATAACATCTAACACAAAGTTAATGGTTTCTAATACCATTTTCCAAAAAATAGAACCCAAGATTCTTTTGAGAAATAGCAGATTCTAGAACTGGAGCAAGGATCATAGAAGATGAACTAGAAGAATCTTGCAGTGCCAGAAAGCAAGGAAATGTTCAAAAGCAGGTTCAAATAATGGAAAAGGTGTGTTAACAGGATGTAGGAGCCAACTGGAAGAGCTTGGTATAATTGAACAGTGGTCAAAGCTGGACTAATTTGAACAAGAAAATATCTTAACATTGGGTTATAACTCACAATATAAAAAATATTCACAGGTCCATTATGATACAAATAAATGAGGGAATAAATAAATGGAACAAAATAGACAACTCTGTGTAGAAAAAAATACAACTAATTATGTACATACTCCTTTCTCTAGGATGTAGGCCATTACTCCTGATTCCTTAAGTGTGAGATGAACAGAGACTGCCTTCCAAACAATAAAGTATGGAAAATGGAAAGAAAGAATAACTTCGGTGAAGAAACCTCACAAATACCATCTCAGCTAGGTGACAAAAGTTACTACCAACAGTAATAAGTCATGTTGATAGTATGTACCCTTAAATTCTTTTGTAATTTTGAAATTATGTCAAAATAAAAAGTCACAAAATAAGACACAAGGGCTATTTGACCTCTATGTTTTGGCATCCAAAATATGGTCCATAAACCAGCAGTATTATCATCATCTGTGAGCTTCTTACAAATACTGAATTCCATGCCTCACCTCTGATCTACTCTATCAGATCTGCATTATAACAACATGTCCAGGTGATTTTTTAAAAACACATTTTTATTGATTTCAGAGAAGAAGGGAGAGGGAGAGAGATAGAAACATCAATGATGAGAAAGAATCATTGATCGGCTGCCTCCTTCACACCCCACATTGGGGATCAAGCCTGCAAGCTAAGCATGTGCCCTAACTGGGAATTGAACTGTGACCTCTTGGTTCATAGGTCCATGTTCAACCACTGAGCCACGCTGGCCGGGTGATTTTTAACACACATAAATACTAAAAAGTATTTAGCACCATTTGCAGGTGTTGTAGAAATTCAGGGAGGTTGGTCATTCATCTTCATTTATTAGCAGGATTGCTCTAAGGATGTGCCAGTCCCATTCCTCGTTTCCCTCCTTAACCCATGTTACTCTAGTGTGCATGGTACAATGATACATTTAGAAATTTCTCATTCATTAAAATCTGCTTAATGCATCTCTTGCCTTTATACTACCTATTCTCATTTGAGGCACAGCTTGACCCTCACCTCATTCATGAAGACTTCCTTAAACTCCTTGAATGTTTTAGAAACACTATAATATTGTTAGTCTTAAGAAACAATTTGATCTTTTACTTCTTTTTTTAAAAATATATTTTATTGATTTTTTACAGAGAGGAAGGGAGAGGGATAAAGAGTTAGAAACATCAATGAGAGAGAAACATCGATCAGCTGCCTCCTGCACACCTCCTACTGGGGATGTGCCCTCAACCAACGTACATGCCCTTGACCAGAATCGAACCTGGAACCCTTCAGTCCGCAGGCCGACGCTCTATCCACTGAGCCAAACCAGTTAGGGCTGATCTTTTACTTCTTATTAGATGCTACTTTTTGTTTTGTTTATGAGTTCCAAATAGATTACATGTTGCTACTGTTATAGACCACTCTAAGTTCTCTATTACAACGGTCTCTAAAGTATAATGTTTATCCTCTATTGAAGAGAATTCATTAGGGATGAGAAAAATATTAGAACTTCTGGTTATTTATCACAAACTGAGGAAAGATTATCATATATTTTATTAACATTTGATAATGAGGTAGAGTGTATATAATTTATAATTTTATAAAGCACATGTGGAAGATGCAAACTCAAAACTTTTTCCTGATGTGGGTATGCAATCAGTGTGGGAGCCCATTGCTTTAGAGAGCCATAGAAAATACTCAATACATTTTAAAAAATTCCTTTTAGCAATAAAAGGAAAAGTAATGAAAGAAACAATGACAGTTTGGTCTAAGAATCTCCATTGCAGATATGCTGGGGTCAGAGACTAACTCATTCCTTACTGGCTAAGAATGTGGTTATGGGGATCATGTTTAGATGACATTGCACCAGAATTACTGTAATAAGTTGGGATTCAAATTTCTGCTGCTTATCAGTGGTTTCTCATTTGATTGATATAGTGGGCATTCTAGGACAACCTGACATTGAGTCAAATAAACTCAGCAATTTTATGGTTGTAGGAAAGATGATAGCTGTATTTTTCTGCAAAATCTCTAGTTTCACATTCAGCTTTTAAAAACGCTAGCTCTTAAAAATAATATGCCAGAACTAAAATCCTGTAAAACTTATTTCATGCAGTCCTGATTTAGATAGCTTTTTTGACCAATAAATATAAAGCAAAACTTCGGTTTTATGCCTAAAAATCTAAATTTACCAGAAGAAATAATTTAGAAGAAATGAAAACAGTTAATTTTTGAAATTTTGACATTTTATTTGACGACACAAAGTAACTTACATTAGTTCTCATTGTGAGAATAGAAGTAGTTGGAAAACCACTACTAACTTGCTACAATAATGACACAATCATAGAACCTGTTTCTCAAAATGTGTGCTATTTAAAATATTTGCAAGCCATATTACAGATTCATCTGCCTTATATATAAAAAGGTCACTGAAATTAATAAAAGAAGAAAGACCAATTGCTCCAATGAAAAAATGGACAAAGGATATGAAAAAACTATTCACAGTTAAGGAAGGTACAACTGGCTCAAAAGCATACATTAATGCATATATAAATTAAAACTAAACAGAAACACAATGTATCTTCCATAACACTTGTTGGCAAAACCTGTATGGAGGGCAATTTGTTTATATCTATATTAAAATAACAGATTACTTAAACATTTTTATCTCATAATTTCAAGTCTGAAAATTTATTTTAGACATACACATGCTGGAAATCACGTATAAAATAGGCTATTAAAGTAAGTGTAGAAACTTTCACTGTATTCTTTTAAAGTAGATAACATTTATGATATTTAAGATTTTTAAAATATTATGAAGAATTTAAAATGTAAAAATTAAATTACAATATTGTGTCTTTTTCCTTGTATTACATCAAATAGCTCACATCATAGTCAAATGATGGGTACATTTATCATGGGATTAAGTTGGTGTGTATCAAATTTCTCCACTTCAAAGTTATTTTTTCTTTTGTAGTTAATAGTTTCTAGTGGGAGAGGCTTTGAGACTAGGCAATTCTGTTTCTTCTCAAACTTCTACTCACTGACTTTACATTCATTGATGAACCATGTCTGCCATAATTGTGAGATGTTTGCCTAATGTTGATTCTCTGTTTCTCTCTCCTAATTCACTAAGTGGAATTTTATTTTAAGAGCTATTTCCCCCAGGTATTTACTCAATTATTTATATCACTACATACTTATAAGTATTTAAGTTATTCTATAGGCTAAAATCCAATATAATTGTTATTTATTTTGTTACTCAAATTGATCCAACTTTGTTCATTATGACCATTTTTTATTATTAGTTCATAAATCCTGTTGTCTCTTGTGTTAATTCAAACAGCCCCATCTTTTTGAGCATTTTCTCACCTGAGGACTCCTGGACTGTGAGAGGGTGCAGGCCAGTATGAGGCACCTCCCGCAAGTTGGCAAGAATTTTGTGAACCGGGCCTCTAGTAACACTATATTAGTCTTAGGTATACAATATTATGATTCAATATGTGTATATATTGTGAAATTATCACCACAATGTCTAGTTAACATGTATCACCATACATTGTTACAAATTTTCTTGCCCTTGCGATTAGAACTTTTAAGATCTTAGCAAGTTTCAAACATACAATATGGTGTTATTAACTACTAGAGACCTGGAAAGTGAAATTCATGCACAGGTAGGATCCCTAGGCCTGGCTTGCAATCAGGGCCAATCTGTGGGGCAACCAGTGGGGTGATTGGGGGCCTCCGCTGGCACCCGCCTTGGCTGGCTGGGGCCTACAGGCTGGGAGCAGCTCCTGCATTGAGCATTTGTCCCCTGGTGGTCAATGGGCATCATAGCAACCGGTTCCACCATTCGGTCAATTTGCATATTTGCCAGGGCTGACCAGCAACCCCTGAGCAATGGATGAACAGATTACTCTAACACATGTTTCTGTGAAAACCTAAGGCACTACTTGGCTATAGCCACCAAGTAGCCCTGTTCATCTGCCTCCTTTGGCTTTTATTGTCATAACAGCTTGAACTAAAATTAACCTCTAGATACAATTAGCAGGGTAAGTATTCCTAACTAAATATATGCTTCTATAAGGTCGGGTCTAAAAGACTAAACATAGAAAAACACCCTGGGAATCGGACTTGTTTGGAAAAGTCAAGGTAGGGGCTGCCACCTTTGGCAAGGTCCCCCCAGAGGCCCCCAACCTTTTGGAGAATCCTTACAGACATTCCAACCAAGTCCCGTGCTTCCCCACATCTCCCCCCTTTATGTTTTGCTGGCTCTAGAAAACAGAGGGAGGCGGCGAACTTTCTGCTTTGCAAGGTCCGGGTCTGCGAAGCGTGTTTACTGCTCAAGTTTTGATTTTGTAGACTCTAAGAAAAACAAAGGGAATTACAATGGCAGTAATGGTTAGTATAATGAAGAAGACAAGGTACTTATAAGTATTAAATCTTGCATTCCAGCAAGGTGTAGGGGATCTATAATAATAAAAGCATAATATGCTAATATGACTGGACGTCCTTTCAGATGAAGCTGGGGCTGTGAGGGAAGCCCGGGTCCCGGGTGCCAGAGGGAAGCCGGTGTTGGCAGCCGGGGGATGGAAAGCCTACTCTTGCACAAATTTCATGCATCGGGCCTCTAGTAGAATTATAAAGGGGAAGGGGCTAGGGCAGTGATGGCGAACCTTTTGAGCTCGGCGTGTCAGCATTTTGAAAAACCCTAACTTAACTCTGATGCCGTGTCACATATAGAAATTTTTTGATATTTGCAACCATAGTAAAACAAAGACTTATATTTTTAATATTTATTTTATATATTTAAATGCCATTTAACAAAGAAAAATCAACCAAAAAAATGAGTTCGCGTGTCACCTCTGACATGCTTGTCATAGGATCGCCATCACTGGGCTAGGGTGAGGAATTTGCTAACTATGTGCAGGCCTGGGGTCTGTAGACATTAGCTATTGTCAGACGATGATATTGAGGAGGTGATGTTGATTTCTGGTGGTTTGGTCTGACCATGCTTATCAGTTCTGCTTGCTGGATTTACAGCTGAGTCATATCCCTAATTACTTTGCACAGGCCTTGAAAAGAAAACTTTAAGAAAAACTTAACCCCCTATTCATATATAAGAATATGTGTTCTAAGATTTAAAATTATATGATTACTTTCCAGATTAATTCAGGTGCTCTATCTATTAGATTTACTATGCAGTATACTTCTAATTCCTTTTAAGATTTCTTTTTATAAGCCTCCTGTGACCTTTATAAACATTTTTATAACTTTCATAATAAATATTCTTATAACTTTTATAAAGTATTCCTACTCTAATTTATTTTCTTCCTGTTATATTCCTTTCTTTATATTCCTTCTCACAATTTTTACTTTCTTAACTCTAGTTCTTCTTACTTATACAGATCCTTTGTAACTTATATATACCTTTTACAACTTATACATATCTTCTGCAATTTATATATGCCTTCTGTAATTGATATATATCTTCTGTAACTTACACATACTTTCTGTAACTTACACATACCCTTATAGTTTGTCTACTTCACTTTCTTTTTCCTTTATCTCTATACCTTCTTTTATATAAAAACTATAAATTCCTTCTAATTAGTTATGAATGAAGGTTAGTTCTACATAGGTTCCTCTATTCCTAGCTTTAGAGTAGTTGGAGTGGTGAGAAGTATATCTCAGAGTCTATCTCTTCTTTAGTTGGCCTATCGTCCATGCTCTGCTCATGTCTATCTAACTGCCTACTATATTCCCCTCAAGGATCTTGGCTCTGAATTCTTTTAGGGAAAAGGGATGCTAGATTTCTTCTGTAATTACTTCTTGCTGAGGTGGGTCAGAAGTTACTCTCAGAGTCAAGAGATCCTTGCTGTCTGTCAGAGGGACGATGAGGCCTAGGCACAGAAGGAGGTAGCAATGGTGCCTAGATATAAGTAAGGCTTGTAATCTGGTAGAGACAAACTGTGATTGTGTTATAAAATTTATTATTATTGGGCAAAAGTTAGAACAGTTTCTAATAATTTCCTGTTGAAATAATTTTTTCCTAAAATTACCCTTATTTTTATTAAAGACTAATTTACTTACTGTATTAAGTCTAGTTATAATTTGGCCTGATTGTTTGTATGAACGCAACAAGAATAATAGTTGATTAGTGGATTACATAGGCTATTTTTTAAAAATATGTTTTGCTGGAATCTCTTGAGAAAGTTTACTCCCAGAGCAAAGAAGCCAAGCCACTAGGCTTTGCCTGCAATACCTACAGAATTGGGGTGCATTCCTCAAGTTGAGGTCCCTCTAGGTGTCGAGATTTCTTTCATGCCATCTTTTAGAAAAGCAACCTTTGTTCCTTACCTGGAAAGACTGTCATGAATTACGTGACCAAGCAAGGTAGCAGGCTATTCATCCAAGGGGCTTATCGGCTTCAAAATCAATCTTTATTCCTTAGACTCTGCAGTGGTTCTCAACCTTTCTAATGCCGCGACCCTTTAATACAGTTCCTCATGTTGTGGTGACCCCCAACCATAAAATTATTTTCTCTGCTACTTCATAACTGTAATTTTGCTACTGTTATGAATCGTAATGTAAATATCTGATATGCAGGATGTATTTTCATTGCTCGTGACCCACAGGTTGAGAACCGCTGCCTTAGCGCTTTCTGGTGACATCCAGAGTCCTGGCATGTCTCCCTTTCAGACAGGATATTCCAGCAAAGTTTTGGTTAATAAAACTACAATTGGAAACTGACTTATGTCCTGTTATGAAGAAATTAGATTCTTACTCAATTTATGAAAACAAATACATTGCTATGAAAACAATAATTAACAAAACTATAATTATTTTTAGTTCATTTAGACCTATAATAAAATTATTTTTCTCCTGATTTTTCTTGCTAGTATTTCTATAAATCTAGATACTTTATAGAATAATATAAATGACATGGAATCTTGTTCTTTTTGCAAAACACAATATTCCACAATATTATAACTTATAACAATTAGTTATAAATGAAAAATATTAGAATCTATTTAATATGTATATAAAAATAGAATTAGTGTTTTCATTTTCTTTGCATACATACCCAGAAGTGGAATTGCTGGATCATATGGTAGTTCTATTTTTATTTTTTGAGGAACTTCCATACTATTTTCCGTAGTGGTTGCACCAGTTTATATTTCCGCCAATAGTACTCAGGTTTCCTTTTCTCCAAATCCTCACCAACACTTGTTATTTCTTGTCTTTTTGATAATAGCCATTCTAACAGGTGTGAAGTGATTTCATGCCAGAGGATACTCCTTCATGCCCACGAGGAAAAGAAAGTAGCTTACTATTTAAATTGGGTTATTTCGACTTTAAAAACTGAATTCAATCAGTAAAAGGGGAGGTTATTTTAACGTTTACTTTTGGTGGCAAGGGCGATGTGTATGAATCCTACGAATATTTCTTTGTCCAGGTCACCACAGCTCTGAATGTAGGCTGGGGATCTTGTAGTTTTCCATCTTAGGCTTGACACTTTTGTAAAAGCACAGCTCTTACAAACATTCACTGTGACACTAGACAAAATAAACAAAACCTCACAGAAATCCCAGAACCTTACATATCTAGGCTAGTTCTGAATCCACTGTAGCACTGAGATCCTAGTTGAAGAAATTCCTAGGTATCTTTTCTACAGCATGACTCAGGGGCCTTCCTAATGTTATCTTGCTCATGGCATCTGTTTCTACTCCCTGTTACTAATAAGCTCCTTCTACTCTGTGTATATTAAAAAACAAACAAACAAAAAGAACAAAAATACTATTGTAGCTTCTTCTAACTATATGATTTACTAAAACTCTGGCTTTTAGGATCCCTTATGGCCTGCACACAGAGTTTCTCTTTATATATTTTTCTGCTTTGTTTCTTAGTACCTTATTCTATTTTAATTTTTCAGTTCAGTTTCTAAAGACAGCTCTGTGTGTGTGTGTGTGTTTGTGAGTCATAGATTTTTATCTATTTTTTGAAATAGCTTCCTTTGGATGGGTAAGGAGTCCATACTTGATGAAATTTGGGATGGGGCTGCTTTTGTTCAAAATACGCTCTCTGAAAAAAAAATCTATTTCAGAAAATATAATGGACAAAATTAATATTGTAGTTCTTCAGAAATTGTTGGTCTGTCAAACAAAACCAAAATATAATATTCAAATAGTCAATTTATATAAATGTTGTAATTGTTTATTCATATACATAGTACAATGAAAATTCTATGGATCAAGAACTGTTTTGGGTGTGTCAAGTTTAAAACTTCATATACTATGGACATTCCATCAATATTAAACGAGTGTGATAACAGCTGGAGATATTTCACAAAATGCTTTTTTTTTCTCTTTTACTGTTGGTGTTTTCAAGCTTTGCTGAAAATAATTTTTGGAATAAATGTTCATTTCAAACATTTTTGGATAGTTCTTCATCAATTTTTTCTTTGAAATAAAGTAATTTATTATTTTAAAGTTATTGTTTGAAGAATCACATCTAGAGGATAGAAAAAAATCAAGATATTGGTGCTATTTTTCTCTTACTTACCTTAAGATACTTTCTACAATTATTAAAAAAAACTAAATTATTCCTTTTTCTTTTTTTCCCCCCCAATATTTGAGACAGGTGACCTCAATAGTTTTCCAACAATTTCCTTTTTACAGCCTCATTTGTCACCAGAAGCATAATATTAAGTTGGGTTCACATATATACTCTAGATTTGAGGTGTTACAAAAATAAATCTCTATGTATGTAGAGTTTATACATGTGACTTAAAGGAATATAATTCCTCACATAGATAAAAGTGATTACAAGCTACAGGACTTAGCAAAGACGTTGGATGTTGTAAAAAAACAAAACCAGCCAACCAACCAACCAAACAACCAACCAACCAAACAAACAAAAACAAGGGAACTCTTACAGAGTACATTTGAAGGAAGTGGTGGTTAAATAATAATAATGCTTTTTGCTGATTGTACACCACCAACTTCAATCCACTTAATAAAATGCTATTTGCTTCAGAAAACATTATATACCATTGATTCCCATTTTCTCTTTCTAATCCTCCTCATTTTCCTAAACTCCAGACCCATATCTAAGTGCTTACTGGACATTTCTATTTGGATATTTTACAGAGAGCTGAATCTACATGTGTCAAAGTATGCTTGTTATTTAGTCCTCCCATTTCCAAACCATCTCCACCTGGGCTTCTATTTTATTCAATGACACAGGAATTTCCTCACCAATTCATGGTAGAAATACATTCATCTCCCTTTCTTTCATCTTCATATTGGGTATCTTCTCAATATCACTAATTCTTGGTTATTCTACCTACAAGATATTTCTAAAGGACATTTATTTCTCTTTATTTTTATGTCTAGTCTCCTTGTTCAAGTCACCAATTTCTTTCACTTAAAATACTGAAATTTTTTTACTGTGTCCTTAACTTTATATTTTATCTCTTTCTCCCCTTTAAAACCAAAATGATTTTTCTAAACCATGAACCTGAGCATTACTATTTCCTGTTTGCTTCTTTAGTAGAATCTGTCTCTTCCCTCATCTTCACATTACATTAGTTCCAGAATTCCTTCAGGCTTGCTGACTACACCACATTCTCATTCTTTGCTCTAGGCCCTTGAACATACCACCTGCTTGCCTTAGAAATACTTTCTAAATGTCTTTGCCTGGTTACCACTTCCCAATCTTTGGCTCTCTGCTTCAAAGTTGAGTGAAGTAGAATTCCTCAGTCTCACAAGGTTAAATATCTCAGCTATGAGTTTCTGGAACACTCTGTACTTCCTCTATCGTGATGTCATTCTGAATGATAATTGCTATCCAATTGATGTCTGCCTTGTAAGTTATAAACTTTATAAGGATGGACACTATGTTGATCTTACTATTCTTCATAACCTCATTCTCTACAAGAAGGTCTGGACCTATTAGGTATCAACGAATTTGTGTTAAATAAATAAGTGATTGAAAGTGCCCTGATTTAACCTACTTAATTTGATGAATTAATTAACCCTTTCCCATGCTTAATGATTATCAGATAATATAGATCTTTTCATAATCAGTATCTAAAGGACACTTTTACACCTCTAATGATTCTTTTCATGTGTAAAGAGACTGACAGAAAAGTTTTTACAAATGTCTCCTTTAATACTGAACAGTCTAATAAAAAAGAATGAAGCTTATATCTGCAACAATTATGTCATTCACATACAGTTGTGGTCTGCCTTCTCACCCTCACATGTATCTTTGGGGGTGGGGCAGTGTATGTTATGTGACATAACTTTTGGGAGAATAAGTTGAGTATTCTAGCTCAGTTATTTCTCTTTTTTAAAACATATTTTTATTGATTTCAGAGAGGAAAGGAGAGGGAGAGAGATATAGAAACATTAATGATGAGAGAGAATCATTGATTGGCTGCTTCCTGCCCCTACTGGGGATTGAACCTGAAACCTAGGCATGTATCCTTGACCGGAATCAAACCTGGGACCCTTCAGTCCACAGGCTGACGCTCTATCCACTGAGCCAAACCAGCTAGGTTCAGCTATTCCCTTTTATTTCTCTCTTTGGGTCCAAACTAGTTCACAGAAAGTGTGCTTCTCTATGTGTGAGATCTACAAATGCAGGCTCTCACCTGAGAAGGTTTGTAATGTCTTTATGCTGCTGCATCCATGTTGGTGTCTGTTAAAATCTGCGTTAACAAGTAGGAAACATACTTGTTGCAGATATAAGCTTCATTCTTTTTTATTAGACTGTTCAGTATTAAAGGAGGTAGTTGTAGTAAGTTTTCTGTCATTCTGCTCCAGCTGCCATAATAAAATACCATAGACTAGGTGGCTTAAACAACAGACATGTATTTCTCACAGTTTGGAAGGCTGGGAAGTTGAAGATCAAGGTGCCAGCAGACTTGGTGACTGGTGAGAGCCCTCTTCCTGGTTTTCAGGTGGCTTCCTTCTAGCTGTATCTTCACGTGGTGGAGAAAGAGGAAAAGGGCTCTGGTGTTGTCCTCTTAATACAAGAGCACTAATCCCATCACAGAGGCACCACCCTCATGACCTCATCTAAACCTAAATACCTCTGAAAGGCCCCGCTTTCAAGGATCATCACACAGAGATTTAACATATGAATTTTGTGGAGACACATTTTTAGTACCTAGCAGCTTCCACTTGCTTTTCTATCTTCCTTGTTTTTTAACTGGTTCGGGAGAAAAAGAAATGGAGTGTACAATCTACTGGGTCTCATTGAGTCCCAGCATTGCTGTAGTGTCCCATTCTAGGCTATTTCCTCCATTTATCCATTTAGGCAACAAATATGGATTAAGTGTCCCCTATATACCAGGTAATCTCTAAGAAGATTAGTTCTTCCACCTGCACTTTACAAACTAAAAACAAGCATCAGAGAGTTTATGGTTTTACTGCCACTAGATTCTAAACATAGCGTTAAAGTTGGATGGGATGGTATTCGGAGTTCATTTTATTTTAAGTATATACAATTTACTTTAACACTTTTCTGTATGAATTGCTCATTTTAGGAGACTAGTTTATGTATTCTTTTTTTCTATCACTCTATTACTTCTAGGTAAGTAGGATAAATTATTCTCTAAACTTCTATGTTTCCAAAATTGTACCCCTGCTTTTAATTAATTTAATTTGTTCTTAAAGAAGGTGTATAACTACATTTAAACAAAAATAGTTTCCATAGCACATCATAGATTTTCTAAATCCAGGCCATTATGTAATCAACTAAAATGACTATGATACCCACATTCTTATTTCATCTGCAGCTTTCCTTATTTAAATCTATTGTATACACACAGATTTTTCTCATTGAATTTAACTTAGAATTGTAGGACATTTTCCAGTTTATTTTCTTTTAGAAATTCTTGTTTGATTTCACAGTACTATGGAATTCAAATTTCTGCTGGAGTTAAGATATCGACCAAATAGGCTAGATTATGTGGAGTATATCTCTATGCTGTTGACCTAGTTTTTATAAAATTATGAAAATTTTCTATCCATACTAACAGCTTATAGAATGTCACTATACTCAAAATATTACAGGGAAGTGGATTTCACACACTGCATTGATTGTTACTGTTATATTTATTAACATTATGAAGTAGTTGAGGATCTTGCCCTTGATTTCCTACAGTACATAATCTAATAAGATTGCTTTTGCATGTATATAAATTTTTGACTTAATCACTTTTCCTTTAAGCAGTAATTGCAAATGTGTATTCTGTATATTTGTATGCAGAATATTTATATACTGGCGTTACTTTCTAAAGGGCTCTAATGGTGGAACCCTCAAGATCTTTGGTATTGGATTTAGATCAGATATTTTTTTTAACAAATCTAACCTTTTTAGCCTGTTAACTCTGGACAAAGAATTTTGGTAACTGGATGTTTACTAATATAAAATCTTTCTCTTTTGCTCATTTTCCCCTTTGTTTCTTGCTTATGGCCTTAGAAACATAAAAAGATGTGAAGAATAAAAAATCAAGAGCATCTATTTATGAGCATAGTTGAGTTATGCTTTAGAGGTTAAAAGAAAACGGGAGAAAAGAACAAAGGTCATTGAATATGTTAATAGTAATTAAATAGTGCCCAAGGTGTCCCATGTACTGCTTGGAGCTCCCAGAGAGTTTAATGTAGTCAGGGGATTTCAGAGGAAATCTTTCAAGATAAGTTCCCAAGACATATCCAGCTACTTTTTCCTCTTTGCATTCATAGAAGTTTGTTCCTTTTTATAGCACATCTTATTATATGTAATATTATATCTGTAAATATCACTTCTACTAGTCTCTAGTTCCTTAAGGATAGTAAGTTCTAAGAAAGCAGTTGTCGCATTGGCAACAGTTTCAGAGAAATTGAATTAAGATGGAAATATGCTGCATCTGGAAAATTTGGAGATTATCGGTGATATTTGCTAGTATAGCTTCGGGGCACGGATGTTTGGGTGTATTCATCAGCATTCACTCAGGTAAAATGTCATTCAATGCATTTTGTTCATAGAGGGTTTGATAAAAGATTAAGAGTTTACAGAACTTGGAAAAATTGAAGGAGAAAAGCTCAGGGAAGCTGCCACTGAGGATAAGAAAGATGTTGCCCAAAGGTCAGAGAAATTGATCTCAGTCCGAAACATTAAAGTAAGTCTTTTTCAAAAGCTTGCCAGAAGCTATTACATGTCTCAACAACCTGTAGAAAGCCCCCAGAAACTGTCTGTCTGTGAGGGGAAGCGGATGGAGCTTAAGCTTCCCTGAAAGCCCTGGTAACATGCTCATGTCTCTACATCTCTCTCATGTGTCAACTGCTTCCAGGGAATAGCAGCTTCCATTTCACCTCAGCCTAATTCTTACCCGAGTTTCTCACATTGATCAACTTTAACCTAGAATCATGCAGAGTAGGAGTTTCTAGGAGGTGAGTTTTCAGGCTTAGTAGAAGTGGTAGTGGTGCCGAGTAGACAACAAACAGTCCAGGACTAGAGTTTGTATGAGATTAGTTACCATGGCTTAAGAAGAGAAGTGGGTCACAAAGCAGAGGCCTTTTTTTTAAAAAAAATATGAAGTTGATTGAGACAGAAGAGTGTATTAAAGGCAGACAAAGGGTTTTGAATTTTTTTTTCCTTTTAAACAGTGGTAATACCTGGCTAGATTTTCAGCAGAAAGAAAAACGCTAATAAAGAATAGACGGTGGTATAATAAAGGAGGTGATAGTTAATGAAGCAGGTCTCTGAGGGAGATAGGAGAGGTTGAGAACAAAGCATGATTTGAGAGGTTAGGAAAGACAAAGCTTTCTCTGAAACTGAAAACAAGACAGAATGGCACAAAAAATGGATAGGGTTCGGAGTGCTGAATTGAGGGAGTTCATGAGTAACTACCTCTATTTTCTCTGCGAAGTGAGAAGTAATGATGCCTGTTGAGAGGGGTTCTGGTTGGGGTTAATAATGAGGAGAGTGCATTGGTTTGGAGTAATAATGAGGGTAGTGCAACAAGAGTTCCCAAGAGCCAGCAAGATGGTTAATTTTACTGAGAGCTCAGAGGAGTCTGGAGCCCATACATATGTATTGGCATCAATATTCATGGCTGCTGGATTTTTCCTCCCTGCACTTACCATCTTGGATGACTTTGAGTTCTTCTTTCCTATTATTTCAGTGGGTACCCTGTGCTTATCTTGTTCTAGACACGTAGGCACAGTACAAAAATCATGAATGTGTGCCTAGTTTATGGTAGGCATTCAGTAGGATGTGTGTTAAACAGAATTGAACCGAGCTGGCTGTTGTAGGAGAAACTTGGTCCAGGTTTACAGTGAATTGTAAAGTCCTGTGACAATGTTCCTGAGGTGATTGACTAAGGAGTCTAGTATGGGTAGGAAAGGCAGTGAGGCCAGGAAGGGGGCTAATAAAAAGGGATACAGATGAAAGGAATAAAGGAATCGAAGTTGAGAGATTAAAGAACAGATTTAGTGTCAGAGGAATAAGGAAACTAGGAAAAAAACCCACCAACAAGAATTGTAGTTAAAGAGTGGATTGTTGGAGATATTTTCAGAGGTGTAGTACTTCTATATGACAGAGAAGAAGGTTTCAGTTATAGACATGGATTGGGTGAAGGGCACTGGACCTCAGAAAATGAAAGAATTAAGAATATGCTGCTGGGAAGGGCCACCAATATACAATTGTACACTACACTGCTTAAGTCTACATCACAATGTGTATGGATGCTGCTCACTGAATGTATGCATTGCACACCAATGTGGCCACCGTGGTGCCCCAAACTGGAAGTTATTTATGTGGACTTTTTGTGTTCACACACGACCTTGCCAGGTATTGCCATATTGTTCTTGTAGTTAGCTAAGTGGGAAGTCTGGTCACTGTGTGATTGGAGGCTCTCTGGAAGGAGAAGAAAGAGAAATGGAATGCATCTAAGACCAGTTTTACAGTATATAGGAGTGGCACCTTGAGATACAAGGAATATTTCAATTGACAGAAAGGGATAAATACTTTACAAATGGAGACACCACCAGCAACAAAGACTCCAAAGCAAGAAAGTGCTCTGGTTGTGTAGATGATACACTTTTCAAAGCTCTTCAGTGGGTATACCTTTCCATGATACACGCCACGGTGGCCATGGCATTATGATGACAATGGAAATCTTCAGCAAGGGAGTCTATTGACCCTTGGAGAATATATCCCAGCAATAGAAAGCAATTTTGAACTTAGAAGAGAGGGTCAGAGCAGGAAGTTATCTACTTTTAAAGGAAGAACAGAAGGTGAAAATCAGAATGAGAAATTCTCTGATGTTTTATAAGTAATGAAACTGGTTGGATTAAAAACAAAAGGATTAGATTTCTGTGTTACTAGAAATAATCATTAGTCTTTTCTAAGCTAAAATGCTTCATAACTATGAAAATGGAAGAGAACAAAGTGGATTGATTGAAGCAAGTGGTTTCTTAATTTGTCCCATGAAATTATTCTGATATATTCTCAAACAGTATTTACTTCAGAGAAACAATTGTTTCTGCAAATAGTGGTTTTTTTATTTATACTATGCAGTATTATTTATTAAAATTATAGTTTATAATAGAATTAGCATCATTATTTTGCTTTATGTAGAGCCTTTGTTCCAAGGGCCCCTGAAAGATTTATGAAAATATTGCAATAATCCCAATAACATCCTTGTGTAAGAGGTAAATTTTATTAAAAATTCTGTTGGCAGTAACTCTTAAAAAAGTGATGGGGACCTTTTGTCTGCCAAAGGCCATTTGGATATTTATAACATCATTTGTGGGCCATACAAAATTATCAACTTAAAAATTAGTTGCTATATTTGGTCAAACATTTAATTAATTCACCCCTAATGCCTTGGCAGGGCCAGACCAAATGATTTCATGAGCCTTATATGGTCTGTGGGCAGGACATTTCCCACTCCTGCCTTAAAAAAATGAACTAGTCATCCACATAAAAGCAATATTAGTAGAGAAAGAAGGTGGGTGGCAATCAACATATAGGGTCTTTTAAATTTCTGCCACTATATTAGCTATGATGTGCTGCCACTATATTAGTTATCCTGATAACTCAGTGACTGAACATAGAAGAAATTTATTTTTTGCTTCTCAAAAGTCCAGTTTATGGTGAGGAGTGAGGAATTATGTAGGAGTGAAGAGGGCAATCATGTGGATAGAGATATTTCAGGAAACTTTGCCATTTTCAATATATAGACTCCAAAATTGACCTAGATGTTGTCATATGGACTACAGATGGTAGAATTAAGAGATAGAGATTTATGCAAGAGATTTTTATAGGCCATCACATTCCATAGGCCAGAGCATAACATATAATTGCTTCTAACTTCAAGGGAAACCAAAAAATGTTGCTGTGTATCAGGAAGAAGGGAAAATGGGTTTGATGAATAATTTGTCAGTTCCTGACTATTGGAGTCTTACTCCTTGAAACCTAGATCCTTTATCCTGCTGACTAGGCCAATTGTTGGAACTCAGTTCCTTCACCCTGTTTCACTATGCCAACTGTCAAGTCCAAGCCCCTCTGCCAGGGACTGGACCTCCTGGGACACCAGGTGTCAGAAGATGGAGAAGCCATGAGAAGTTGTGGGTATGTAAGAGAGTCTTTATTGTAGAAGCCAGTGACCATGTAGTCATTGCTAACAAGGAGCCATTAGAAAAAAAGCAGTTCTTTAAAGTGAAGTCTCATTCAGTAGCCATACACCGGCTGGTGAACAATACATCTTCCCCCCACAGCAGCAGCAACTTCTGTATCCACAGCAACAGCCTGCTGGTCAGTAACATACTTTATACTATTTAGACAAAAGAGGCTTCTTTCCAAATAGTGACCTCACTATCTGGGTCATAGAAGGGCACGCTTGTACAGTGTACAATACGATCACTGTGTCCTTGCTTTGCACCTGCATATAGCAACTCAACCTTGAACACTTTGATTAGGATTCCCAAGCTCAGAGATGCTTTGAACATCCAGTGTATTCTGAACAGGGTCTTGACACTCCAGTTGGCCTTGAGCATCTGGCGGACTCTGACAGGGTCCCCACTCTGACATAATCCCCAATCAGTAGTTCACATAAAATATGGCCTGAGTTTCTTCAGCAACTATTTCACATCTTGACATAGGCTAGAGTATAGCAAATTTTTCCAGGAAATCGATTTCCACAATGGCACTTCTGCAAAGACTTAGTAATATAACTCTCAAGCAAAAATTTCTGGTAAGATACAACTATTTGGGACAACCAATATAACAATTTCCAGTTTTGATCACAGGTGAACTGAATTGTCATGGGCCCTTTTCTCATCCACTGTCAACACATAAAAACCATGAGAAAAGAGATATGGACACAAACAATGATTTTTAAAATATCTAGCTAAAAGTGATTTCTCAAAGAAAATAGCTGTAAAGTATGCTTGCATGTGCTTTACAGGTAGCTTAAATGCTTGACCTTAAATGCCAAGTTCCATATTCATTTCTTACATAAAGCCTTCAAGACTAGCCACACTTAGTTTCAGTTGTCCACATCCCCTTTATAGACTTCCCCTGAAAAAGAAAATGAATAAATTCTGGGTGTATATGTTTATACAAATATGTAATAATAGCAAATGATCCAAAAGACTATAGAAATCAGGGAATAGCAGTTAAAAATTAATTTATTAGGGTTCTAATTTTTCCACTAGAACATATAAACTTTTTAGATTAAGACAACATTTGTGTTTTAATAACAAATTTTTAAGTAAAATTTGAAAAGTCAGACTTCACTACTGAGCAATTCTATAATAGTAAAGATAAATTCAAGGACACTAACTTGTTTACAAGTGATAGAGATGTTAATAAACCAAGAAAACCTCAGAAAACTAAGAAATTGATAAATAAGCATCAAATGATCCTAATAAGACATTTTATTATAGTTTTCCCCAATTTATTCATTCGTATTTTAGATGGGAATGTCATGTAAGCATTTTGGAGATAGAGAATAGCATTTGGGGGATAACTGGGAATACTCTCACACTTTGCAGTTGGCACCCCTATTAAATGGTATTGAATGACAGTTCATTCTTTCCCCCATCTAATCTACAATAACTACTTTTAGCGGCTTTATTTTGTGCAAGAAGTATTTTTTCAATTTATTATTAAATAATAAGTATTAAAAATGACAAGTATTCCAAGATAAAAATAGCAGAAATAAAATATTGGCTCTCATTTTGGATATGTTGATATTTTCTAATTTGACATTTTGCAAATTGTCCATCTTATAAGAACATTCTTTCCCAATTATATTTGTCAGACTTCCCATTGAATTTCAAATTAGGGGAAGAAACCTTTTCAATTATCTTTCAAATTTCTGGGAACAAAATATCTCCTTCAGGAAACTCTATGGCAATTGCTTCCATCTATTGGGAGAGAAAAAAAAAAAAGGAAGCCAGTCATTGTGACAAGCTAGTGCTGTCGATTATTTCTCTATTTATTTTTCTCCTGTTCTTGGAAATTTACAGTCTAACAATTATTTCCATTAAAATTTCAAGTACTTCTACAAAACTATCTGTAATTTAAAAAAACAAAACAAAACAAAACCATGTATATGTTCCAAAAAATTTCCCAAATTAAGTCAATGCAATTTAATTCAATTAATATTTATTGGGTTCCAAGTTTGTTTGGAATATTTAAAAGGTACACAAAACTAATAAGATAGTTCCTGACTTCAAAGGATTTACAGTCTCAGTGGAGCTATTTCTAGTTTTTTACTTGCTTTTATGCATATCCTTGTAGTTGTCAATGATTTTACTGTCTTCACATTCTGCAAATCTGCCTACTGCAAAATTTTGTAAATGCTTCTTCTTTGTTGCTATATATAGAGAGTTAAGAGCCCATTGCTTTTGGAGGGAAACAACATACCTCTAACACTGATGTTATCAGGAATCTTTGCCTGCATTTTAAAAATATCTTTACATGATGTTTACTTCCTGTGTGATATTATCAATTTCTGCACTGCTTTTGGTAGCTAAGGTTAAATACTCTTCATTTTCTGACACTGTGGTCTGGCTATGTAACTCTTTCATGCCTTCTTGTGTGTGCTCACAAGAAATCTAAAATACATATCTTAAAACTGTTTAGAGGACCTAGAGTTATAGTTCAATAAAGAGATTTTACTTTATTCTGCTTTTCCCCTTGTAATTTACCCAAATTCACGTTTGGGGCTCCCCTCCGTCAGGCATACACTCACAGAGATGTCCGCACTGAAACCCTACCTGTGTGACAGGCAAGGACACACAAGAAGTAAGAGGAAGAGAGACAAGGAACAGAGGGGAAGTGTTCCCTGTACTGAGAAGGAAATAAAATTCAATCAGGTAAAATAATTGAATGATAATACTGAGCACATATTTACATAAAATTAAAAATATAGTACTACTTTAAGAATTTTCAGAATCTCAGACATCTAATCTGGCCACAAGGGAATAAGATATTATAAATGAATCTCCTGCTACAAACAATTAAAAAACTGCACCAAAATTTAAGAAACAAATATTTCAGGAAATGAACAATAGGAAGCACAAAACTGAGAAAAGGGAAACAAATGAAATGTAGATTTTATAACTTAAAGTCATTTCTAGACTGTGGCACAGGAAGAAAGAACACAAGCTTGGTCTGGTGATCTCATAAGCTGAGAAGACAGAGATTGGTACTCAGGGAGACTGAGTTGACTAGAATTCATGGGACAAAAAACTTGAGATTATGGGACAATGCTGAAAAGGAACCCAAAAGGAACTTAACTCTTTGCCAGCAAATCCAACACTCTTTAAGGAATAAAACAAAATCCAGTTTTCAAAAATGTAAAATTCATAATGTCCAATATCCAATCAAAATTACTAGACATTCAAATAAGCAGAAAATAAACACCATAGTCAGTAAAAAAAAATAATTATGAAGGACATGAAAATGTACTGCTCATTTATCTGGCAGCAGGAAGCATGCTGTCATTCTGGGATCACGTTTATTTTTGTGCTGAGAGCACACTGCCCTCAGGCTGCTCACAACCCAAGCCTGAGCTGGAGAAGGCACCAATGTGGTTATTGCAGCAAGCTCTGGGACCCTCTAATACAGTGATGGCGAACCTATGACACGCGTGTCAGAGGTGACACGCGAACTCATTTTTTTGGGTTGATTTTTCTTTGTTAAATGGCATTTAAATATATAAAATAAATATCAAAAATATAAATCTTTGTTTTACTATGGTTGCAAATATCAAAAAATTTCTACATGTGACATGGCACCAGAGTTAAGTTAGGGTTTTTCAAAATGCTGACACGCCGAGCTCAAAAGGTTCGCCATCACAGCTCTAATAGGTAACTTTGGCTGAAGCTCTCCCCATCTACCTTGTTGAACCATTTTTTTTTTTGGAAATACACGGCAATTCAAGGTTTTTCTACCTTAAATTTATTTGTCTTTTACAGATATCAGATCTGAATCATGGCCCCAAAGCTCTCTACACCTTCCATTGCCCTCTCCACCATTAATCTCTTACATACCTAAATTCCATCATGGCATTTACTTTTCAGTAGACACAAACTAGCACACATGGTATTAGGGACTGTGCAAATGAACAGTAGTAAATCAAGATTTGGGACTGGTTCATTTACTGAAGGGCAGACAAAATGGAATCCATCCTGAATAACGGGTTGGGCATGAATAATCTCTGGCACAAGATGCCCAAGGCATGGTTGTTGAAGGTTTTACCACAAGGTGCTCCCATAAGGAGCTGTCCTAGCTTCTCTCTTGCCTGCCATGCTGATAGGTACTTGATCGTGAGGGCTGGAATGAAAGATTAAATACATGAAAAATAAATAACTGGAAATACTTTCCTAATACGTGGGATTTATTACCTTTGGAAGGACCCTAGGGGAAGGAGGAAGTTCACTGGTGGAGTTGCCCTTAAGAAAACCGATGGTTGACTCTGAGTGAGGTGGACATGTCAGAATTGCCCTGGCATACTTAGAGGAAGAGGTAAAGATGCTGAGGGAGTGAGGTTACTGGATTGGATGTGTAAAACCAGAAGACCCATCCACCAGGAGAAAACAGAGGACATATTCAATAAGTTCTTAGAAATGTGCTAATGGGAGAGACGCTGGCATCACTAGGTTCTGTACTGGTTTTTCTTTGCAGGACATGGTTGGAGATAGGAGAGGGAGTCACAGGTCTGAATTAATTTACACAAGGACACTGGGGCCCTGAAATAATGGAGGCCAGGAGGTGGCACTTAATCATGAAAAATGAGGAGGCTGCATTACTTTAATTACTAGCAAGATCAAAGGGGCAGCCAAGGGGACTTGTCCCTCAGGAAATTATGGAGATGGTTAATAGACTATGGTACCCTTTGGGGCAAATAATTTGGCAACCAAGAAGCATGCTACCTAATTAACATCTACAACCAAAAAAATGCAAGAATGGAGGAGCAGTTAGATTGAGGAGGATCAGCCCAAGGAAAAGTTACTACTCAGCCTCTGGACCTGAGTCAGTTTTCAGACCAAGAACCCATTGACTGAAAAGAGGCTGAGTCCACAGGAGGAAAGACTGTAACTCCACAGCATAGGTCTGCTGTAGTATTCTCACGTTTCTTCCCCAAAGGGACCTAAAGCCATTTGCTTGGGTGGACTGCACATTGGGGAAGAGAGATATGTTAGTTACCTTTAGTTGTTGTCTTTTGTTTTCCATAACACCCCACAACAAACTTAGCTAAAAATGACACTAATTTATGATTTCGCAGCTCTGCAGGCTCAGATGTCCAACACTATGCGATTCAGATTATTTTTTTAAAGGTCTGATAAGGCCAAACTCAAAGGGTCAGTAGTGTTGCATTCCATTCTGGAAAAGAATACGCTTCCATCTCACTAAGGCTTTTAGCAGAATTCATTTCTTTATAGTTGCAATGTCCAGGTCCTCTTTTTGTTATGGTTGTCAGACAAGAGATTCTCTTAGCTCTTTCAGGCAATGTTTATTCCTTGTCATGTTGCCCTCTCCATCCTCAAGCCAGTAACAGTGCACTGAATCCTTCTCACACTTAAAATCTCTCTTACTTCTTTCCAGTCGCTCTGACTCCAGCTAGAAAACACTGCGCTATTAAGGGCACATATGATTAGATTGGGCCCACCTGGGTAAACCAAGCTACTCTCCCTACCCTTAATCTCATACATCTGCAAAGTCCATTTGCCATATAACGAAATACAGGGTGCCTCCAAATATGTATACACACTTAGAATAATTATTCATTCCCATGGCTCAAATCTTAAAAGAAAGAAACATCAATTGATCTATCAATAATGTATTTTTTGACAACCTATATAATCACAGGTTCTAGGTATTAGGGCATGGGTATCGTTGGGGGTCCATTCTGCTTCCAGAGAGAAATACCCAGACTTTTGAGGACCTTTGAATACACGGTCTGAGTTGATATTGATACATAAAGACTCAAAGAATCATCATGGTTTTATTTTCATAGAATGGGAGTTTAGAGAGGCCAGGTAATAAATGTAATCCTGGATAAAATAGGCTCATGGTAGGCTCTGTGTGTCCACAGATTCACCCAACAGTCATTTCCCCTATCAATCCATGTAGAATTGCTATAGTTGGTAGCTGGAGCAATACTCACATTACCTGTGGACTACCATAGTGGGGACACCAGGTGAGAACTTCTGTAATGTCTTTGCTGTTGCTTTCCCAATACCCCCGTTAAGATAGTCAATTAAAAAATAATGTAACACCTTGATGGAATGGCAGAGATTAGTCATACCATTAAATACTCAAAGGCAGGAGGAGTAGAGGTGCCTCCCTATCATATCTATTTAATTTCTACTCTTGCCCCTGAAGATATTGAATGATGCTGGAAAATGACTATAGATTAGATCAATATCAACCAGAGGAGATTAATAATGTTCCAGGTACATGTTATGAAGCCATTGATTTGTCAAATTTATTATTTTTCAGCCCAAGTTAAAAAGATCTGGAATAATTTGCTTTAATGTACGATATACAACAATTTTCATTTTTAATTTTGTTTCTAGGCTATTTTAACACTCTCCTCTCCATTATATTATAGTCTGAAAAGATCTAAACTGTTGGACCGTCCCACTAATCTCCATACTGGTTCATTAAATTCATGGCATCGTACCAATAAGATAGGATGAGTAAGATGTGGCGAGTGAAATGGAGAACTTGAAAAGACATGTGCACCAGAGATTGAGAAAAAAATATTTTATAGTTTCAGAGACCTGCTTCTTCAGTGAAAATTTTAAAGGACTAGTGGTCAGGGTACAGTGAAATCCACTCCAAATAGAAGACAAATTTCTGTATCTTGCATGCTCTTACACCAAAAAGTGAAGCATGGTATTTGGTATACCTCTTTGTTTTCTATAAGCATCCCAAATATCCTACAGACATTACAGGTATAAGGACTAACTAGTACAATCAATGTTATGACGATAAATTTAAAAACCTAGACAAAATGGAAAAATTCTAAGAAAGACACAAATGATCAAAGCTGATTAAAAAAGAAATTGAAATTTCAAATAGATATATATCACTTACAGAAAAACTTTTGCAATTATCTTCTCTCACAAAAATCCTCCAGACTCAGATGGTTTTACTAGCAGTTGTAACATCTAGAAGACATTATGAAGAATTAATGCCTTTTCCCCACAAAAGGATGCCTTCCCTAATTATTTTATGTGGCAAGCATTACTCTGGCTTCCAAATCACACAAAGACATTGCATTACTTTCCCAAGGCTGCCATAATAAAATACCAGACTTGCTGGTTTAAAACAATCGACATTTATTCTTTCACAATTATGGAGTTCATAAGTTTCAAGACAAGGTGTTGTTCCGAGCCATGCTCTCTCCAAACTCTCAAGGGAAGAATCCTCCCTTGACTCTTACAGCTTCTGGTAGCTCCAGATATTCCTTGGTTTTCAATTGGAATACTTCAATTTCAGCTTCTATCATCACGTGGCATTTTTCTCATGTGTCTGGTCAAAATTTCCCTCTTCTTATAAGGACACCAGTCATATTGTATCAGGGCCCTCCCTAATGACCTCATCTTAACTTGATTAGTTGTGGTAGTGACCTTGGGGAAATGAAAAAAAAAATCTTAGGTATGAAACAGAAAGGATGAATCATAAAGAAAAATTAATAAATTGGACTCCAGGAAAATTAAAAACTTCTGAAAAAACAAGTCACAGATTGGGAGAAAATATTTGTAATAAACCTGGCTAGAGAGTGCTTACATCTACAATATGTAAAGAACACTTACAGTTCAATATTAAGAAGAAAAATAATCCAATAATAATGGACAATATTTTTTAACAATCATCTTAAAATGGAGAATATAGAGAATATGCAAATGGCCGTAAAGCCCATAAAAAGATACAAAACATCATTAATATCATGAAAATGCAATTTAATGATAACAATGAGTTGCCACAATATATCCATTAGAATGGCTAAAATTAACAAGATTAACAATGCCAAATTTTTTCAAGAATGTGATACAAATAGAACTTGTACACATTGCTTGTAGGTAACCAAAATATTACAACTACTTTGATAAATAGTAGAAATTCACCCAAGAGAAATGAAAACTTATATCCAGGCTAATGTCCTTAGCAGCTTTATTCCTAATATCTCAAAACTGGATGGAACCCAAATCTAAGTCAGCAGGTAAATAGAAAAATTGTGTTTTACCCATATAATGGGATATTATTTTACACTATTAGTAGGTATTATACTATAACTATTTGTATCATCCTATATAATAAAAGGCTAATATGCAAATAGACTGAATGGTGAAGAACGGGAACAACCAGACAACCAAACAACAGGTTGCTATGACATGTGCTGACCACCAGGGGTGTGTGCAGAACATGGCGGGTGTTGGCCGCGGCAGGATGGTGGAGCAAGTGAGTGGAGGCACCAGACCAAGGCGGGGCACTGGTCACTGTCATTGGGGCGAGCCTCTGGTGGTTACTGAAAATTCTTTGCTCCTGTGTGCCACAGTTCCACCCGGCGCTTACACCCACTGCCAGCGAGGGCCCCCCTCACACCTGCAGCTGGCGCCAGAGCTGCTTCTCACACCTGTTGCTGGTGCCCAGCGCTGGTCCTGATCACTAGTCTCCTTCAGCAGGTGCAAGTGGTGGCTGCCAGCCCGATTGCCCCTGAGGGCTTCTTCACCTCCCCCTGCTCCTGAGGGGCAATCAGGGCAGCAGCTGCCACTCGCACCCGCTTCTAGTGCTGGCCCCAATTGCTCTGTGCTGTCAACGGGTGTGAATAGGGCCTGGCACCATCAGCGCATGGGAGCAGCAGGAGCGGGGCTGCCTGTAGACAGGGGACCAGAGGCTGCGGCAGAAGGGACCGGGTGGGGGTGTGGAGCATGGGCAGAGACCTGCCCCTGTGCCTACCGCAGCCTCGAGACCCACAGTTCCTTTTAAAGTGCATGAATTCATTCATGCACTGGGCCTCTAGTTTAACTATAAGAAAGGAATGAAATACCGGTATATCCAATACCATGGATGAAGATCAAAAACATTATGCTGAGTCACAGAACTGGTTCAAAATAGTACATATTTTATGATTTCATTTTATAAAACAGAAAGACAAATATAGACTATTATGACAGAAAATAGATCAGTGATTATTTGTGGCCAAGATGGGAATGGGGACCTCACTACAAAGAATACTAGGAAAATTTTTGAGGCAAGAAAAATATTTTACATTATTGTTTTGATGATTATTTCAGCATTTGTCAAAATATACTAACATTGTACAGTACACTTAAAGTGGGTTTATATTATTATAATGATACCTGAAGTTGTTTTTATAAAACTCTTACAAATCTAAAATAAGGAATTCAAGCAGACTGAAGTGTTCAGACCTGTCTTTTCTTTATTTTATCCCAGTAATGCACAAGGGCATTTTACCATTATGGTTGGATGTGGGCCCTGACTACTATAGATATGGCTCATTCATATGAAATAATCAAAATCTGACTTTATTAAGGTAAACATATATTCTTAAAATATATACTTTACAAATTGTGAGCAGGCTAAGCTTGCCAATGTTCTTCAGATTAGAAGTTCAATTTCAATAAACTGAATGAACATGAGTGAAAACAATTTGTCTCTTATGATATCAGGACTGATGCAGAGGAGCCCAGGGGACTTGCTTGGGAGGCTGTGGGCCCAGTTAGTAGTATGACCTGGGAATTACTGTAGGGCCAATAAGTACGTTTGTGTGCTGGCAATGTAGAGCCTCCGGACAACAGTTTTAGAGAGTGCATCTTTGTCATAGAGCTCCAGGTCCCATCAGTGAGTTGGTCACACTTCTTCGATATGTCTCCTGGGAAATCCCTCTTCCTCTCTCTGTACTTCCATTTTCAGGATGCATGATCACCCTATACCAGCGTCTTAGCCGCCAAGGAAGCAGCACTTCTTTCCTACTAATAACTCTTCCCCACCTTTTACTAAAGTATTTTCTTTCTTTTCAAATATGTTTTCATTGATTTTAGAGATAGAGGAAGAGAGAGGGAGAGAAACACCGATAAGCTGCCTCATATACTCCCTACACTGGGGAGTGAGCCGCAACCATGGCATGTGCCCTGACTGGGAATCAAACAAGCAACCTTTTGGTGGATGGGATGACACTCAACCAACTGAGCCACACCAGCCAGGGCTAAAGTAGTTTCTTAATGTCTGAAAGGAAACTCGTTTGGAAGAGGACCTCCCATGATCACGCACAGTATTTTCAAAGACCCACACCTGGGTATTTTCTATAAGCGTGATTTTTTTTCTAGCATCAACTCTCACTCACCCAGTTTGCTTGGCTCCTCTCCTATTAAGCAAATGGAGAATCATAATAAAAAAGTTTGAGAGGAAGCACCTCAGGCTTCTGTTCTCTCTCCCTTCTGCTTCTCCTTTTTATGTGCCTCCACCTTCCAGCCACCTTCCCCATCCTTCTGTTCTGTTTATAATCCAAAGTAGATTCCATCAATCTTGTTTCATTAGTACTCCTTGCCCTCAACCTCACCTCACTGCTCTTGCAAATCCTTTGACAACCACATGTAACCTGGTTTCCTGGGAGATAACCTTGATTATTTCTTGAAGACTTCAGTTACCCGCACTTACACAGTGACTACCATTCTCATGTCTTATAGACTTTATATCCATTGGCTCCAAAAAAGCAAATAGTAAGTCAAAGTGTCTTTTCCTTACTATACTCAACACACTCATGATTGTAGTTAAAAGTGTTTAGAAACAGCTATAGCCTTGTTCTAATATCCTTTTCTTTCTACTAATCATATAAAAAGATCAGAAATATAGTCATCATTTGTTTTTATTTTTTTTGCAGACAGCCAATTTTTCTTCTTTTAAAAAATCCTCACCTAACGATAAGCTTCCACCAATTTTAGAGAGAGAGGAAGGGAGAGGGGAACACAGAGAGAGAAACATCAATGTGAGAGAGAAACATTGACTGGTTGCCTCCTGTACATGCCCCAACTGGAGATAGAACCTGCAACCTGGGTATGTGCCCTGATCAGGAATGGAACCTGTAACCCTTCAGAGCACAGGTTGACACTCGAACCAAATGAGCCACTCCAGCCAGGGCCAATTTTCCTTTTTTACGTCATTACTCTGTGAGGAACTTTGATTCTGCTCGTGATCCTGTTGTTGTTTTTTTTGTTTGCTTGTTTAATGAATTTGCTTTAATGGATTAGAACTTCTCTTTGTGCTAATTCTAGTTTTATTGCAATGTAGTGTCTGAAGATTTTCTAAGGGTACTCCTCCTTAACAAGATTATTGGGGTTCAGAGTTAATGTTCAGTTACATTTTACTCTTATTGGTTCTATTATTACAAATCAGTAACCTTATTCCACCTGCTGTTTAGAAAACACCATCGTTATGGAAGTTGGGAGGGGGAAGTTCTTATGATTAATTAGCTAATATTTTGTGTTATATGAAAATTTTCCAATCCTCAGCTTGAGGATAGAAAGTCAGATAATAGCATAGTATCTGAGATATGATAGGAACTCAGTAATACTTGTTGAATTGTGATTAGATATTCTCACATGTTCACTGTGTTATCTTTACTGATCAGAATAGGGATGCCTTGTCTTTAATTTGAAAGATGGGTTCGTATCAAATAGCGGTTATATGAGAAAAAATACAGTAAACAGGTGATCTTTTCAATTATGTAGCACTGGTCAGAAGAGCTAAGAGAGTCTCTTAGCCTGATTCCCAGAAAGCAGAGCCAAAGCAAAGGGCTACGATGGTGCTATTATTTTATATGGAGGACAATTCCAGGGAGGAGGAGTGAGGAACTAAAGGAGTAATTCACAGAAGAAGTGGAGCCAAATGGGGCTGTGGTATTGAACTGACTGCCGTACCACACTCTGGAGATGCCTATAAATCGCATCTCTGGACCATTCCTGGGTAGAGAAGAGAGAAAACAGAAACAATTTATCCATCCGCCTTTGACATAATAGTTCCCATGCTTACAGGTCCTGCATGCAGGGTTTGGGAACGGAGCAGAATCCTGTGCTATTGTTAGTACGGCAGACCTGGGATGGGAAGCCAGAGATACATGGATGGGGTGGAAGATGGGGCATCATCCGGCTGCATCTGGTAAATTTGCTGAGAACACATGGAGAGCTGGAACAAGGATGCCAAGAGGATCTGAGGAGAAGTATAATTGGTGTCTGATGCAAAAGGTCTTCATTTCCTTCTGCAAACATATGCCATCTGAACATACCCTCTAGGATGTGAGACCTTGTGAGCATACTCTCTACACTGTGGACGACTTCCTTCTTATTTGACTTATTTCCCCATTGGATGTGGCTGATGGGATTTCCGCTAACAAAGACTGATGCCTGGAGGACATTCTAAGATGGATGGAGAGGCATGTGGTCCATACCTGTAGAGGAAAGAATGTAAGGAATGCTTGAAAGTACATTTCTTCTCTCCTTTGATTGCTTTCTTGGGAGTAATCTTTATGGAGAATTTCTGCCTTGTTACAAGGCTCATTCATGAATGTGAGGCCTGTATATGACACACTTGGGAGTGGCCAGGAGCAGCTAGTAGTGTAGCTGCCACCATTAGTACTGACAGAAATAAGATGCTCTGAGTCAGCGCCCCTGTGAAGATGTGCAGAATTTTTTGAGGAGGATAAAAATATGCTGAAAATAATGCTATGAAACAAGTCCTGGTTCATGGGTCAATATTGATTTTAAATTCCTTTTAAAACACTCAGATATAGATATCAATTTATTTAAAGTATATTGTATATGATTACCTCATTTTCAGAAAGGAAAATTGAGTAATGAAAAAGTTAAAGATAAGTTAGTTTTCTATTTACTTTAGTTTTATTCCCAGGAATAGAATCCAGTCAGATTTTACCCTTTTGGGGGAGGCAGAACTCCATTATGAAAGCTATTAATGCTTTTTCCAGAAAAATGCACTTTGCAGCTGTAATCTTATGCATATGGGTGCACATTTACAAGCTTGCATAAAATTTCAGATGCTTGAAACCTCTTTCTCCAATAAAGGCAGAAACAAAAGAACAATCTTACATGGTCTTTTATGAAAGCGAATAAGAATTAACTTTAAGCAAAGAATTTTATGCTTGCTTTCTAACAAACTAGATAAATTGTACATAACGCTATTTATTTTTTTCTCATTTTAAGGAAATTACCAAATTTTGAATGCATTTTTCTTTTATAGACAAATTGATGCAGTTCAGAGGAAAACCACAAAATATTAGGAATTCAGAAAAGAAAGGATATATGATAAAAGGTGAGTAGAGCTGGGAATTTTCCAATTTGGAGAATAGAAGGCCAAAGGCAGACATGGTAGCTTCTGAAGACACGTTAAAGAATAATACCGGGAAGATAGGGACCAATTCTTATTAGTCAATTAAAATAGAACAAGAGATAATGGGCTTAAACTGAAGCTGGGAAATTTAAGTTAAATATAAGAAACTTTTTAACTATGAGAACAATTAAGCGACGGTGCAAATTGTCAAGTGAAATAATGAATTCACCTTTGCTAATAATATTCAAAGTAACACGTGACACTCATCCATCAGGAACAAGTTAGGAATAATAAAAATCAATTCTACCAACATTCTGGGAATGGGTTAGATAATTCAAGAGGGAATGCTTTTTAAAATCCCTACCATGTTCAAAAATAGACTCAATGGGAAGAGTAGCTTGTAAAATGTGTGAGAGGAACAAAATACTAATTCTACAAATAGTTATTAGTTTTCTACAATATACAAAATTCAAAGTTAGTCTCCAGGAAGGAAAAGATAAATCCCAAATGGCTCAGGCCCTCACGTTGCTTATTTGCTGTTAAATTGGTGCCCCCAATGATTTTAAATTATATATCCTTGTTGGAAAAAATATTTTGACCTAGTAAAAGTATAGTAATTGATATAGATGTAAAATTATACCATTTCAGAAGAAATGCAACATAAATTAAAATGGATGAGACAAAAGTGAAATAAATCTTACCTTTAAAATATTTTGCTCATTGGCTAATGGTAGTACCTTCATATATCCCTTGCTTATTAATTAAAACCACAATAATTAATTAGGCCAGTTTTATATTTAACAATGATAATTGTTACTCTTTATATCAAATCATCTGCTCAATACTGTTAAGGTTCTTGGCTGACTTCTTGTCACATCTGATTAGATTGTCATTATTTTTACCTTGTACAGGGGGCAATGAAGCACTTGGACTAGAAACAGGAGAGTTGATAGCTGTGCTCCTTTAGATTGTTTTCTGTGCTACTATCGTTTGTGTTACTATCCACCTGTAATTTTTCTACAGACACCTTTTTATTATTATTTTTTATATATTTTTTACAGATACCTTTTTAAAGTTCTGGTTCCTTATCTGAGGTTTGCTTCATTGGAGCTAGATAATACAATCTCTGAATTCACCCATTTGACTGTAATATATATTGACTAGAGGCCTAGTGCATGAAATTCGTGCACTGGGGGGGGGGGGGGAGGAGGCCCTCAGCCCAGCCTGCGCCCTCTCACAGTCCGGGATCCCTCGCTCCTTACCCGCTAGGCTTGCTGCTCCTTAGTGCTGCTGTGGAGGTGGGAGAAGCTTCTGTCACTGCTGCTGCACTTGCCAGCCATGGGCCCAGCTTCTGGCTGCCTGGCTTCTGGCTGAGCGGCACTCCCCCCGTGGGAGCACACTGACCATCAGAGGGAAGCTCCTGCATTGAACGTCTGCCACCTGGTGGTCAGTGCGTATCATAGTGACTGGTCGTTCTGCTGTAAGGGTTGCTTAGGCTTTTATTATATAGACTAGAGGCCCGATGCATAAAAATTCATGCAAGAGTAGGCCTTCCTTCCCTCAGCTTGCCGGCACTGGCTTCCCTCCTGCACCTGAGACCCGGGCTTCCCTCCTCCCACCACCCGCAGGCACCCAGGACCAGGCTGGCTTCCCTCCAGCCCCGGCTTCATCAGGAAGGACATACGGCCTAATTAGCATATTACCCTTTTATTATTATAGAGGCCCAGTGCATGACAGCCCGGCTTGCACCCCCTTACAATCTTGGGCCCCTCAGGAGATGTGTGAGCAGTCAGACATCCCTCTCGCAATCCTGGATCACTGGCTCCTATCTGCTTGCCTGCCTGCCTGCCTGATCGCCCCTAACCACTCTGCCTGCCTGCCTGATCGCCCTAACCACTCGCCTGCCTGCCTGATTGCCCCTAACCACCTCTGCCTCGGCCCCAGCCACCACGGCCTCATTAGGAAGGACATCCGGAATGACTTCCGGAAGGTCTTTCAGCTGTCTGGTCTAATTAGCATATTACATTTTTATTATTATAGATATTTTAAACAACAAATGCCTGCATGGAGGCATCTCATGAGCTCCTATCTGGGGTGAGTAGGTCCTTCTCTTTCTTCAGGACCTCATGTTCTAAAGATGGCTTGTGATCTTAGCATTCATGCAATGAATTATGTTTATAGGTAAAATGGTAGAATTAGATGGCTACTTCCAGATTCTAGCAGACTAGATTATTTTAAAAGCCTTTAAATGCAAATCAATGTAGATGTTAAATAAGCATACTTTTAAATGTATTGATGAACTCACAGAAAAATTTTTAAACCTTCAAGAATAATTCCCCTTAATAATTTTAAATCTAGAAAAAATATTTAAAATATGTGGACACTATAATGAGAAACTGTTATAAATTTTAAAAGAACTTCTAAAGCATATATATATATATATATACATTCTCCCCAAAATGTATACACATACTTTGAATAATTATAAAGGCAGTATTTATTAAAATACATTTCATTTTCAAAATTTGAGCTATCTGCTTATCAGCTGTTAAAGCATGTATATATTTTTGGGGATACCTTATGTGTGTTTATATGTATATATGATAAAGACAAATTTCATAGAAGGTTTAAAGTGCGATAAATAATGGTGTGCAAATATACTGTTAAGCATGTCAACAAATATAGACATACATTGTATAAAAAGTAATGACACTATCCAATGTGTGAGTTAAGATTAAATAGAAAGCAAGAGAAAACTAAAATACTAGACAATAATATAAAGTAATTTTGGATGGAGATATTTAGAGTTAAAGTTTTAAAGTTGAAATATTTTAAGATCTTTATATTGTTTAGCAGGGAGGGATAACAAAGGGATTTTTAAAAACATTAAGAATGCAAGGTGAATTTTTTTTAATATATTTTATTGATTTTTTACAAAGAGGAAGGGAGAGAGATAGAGAGTTAGAAACATCGATCAGCTGCCTCCTGCACATCTCCTACTGGGGATGTGCCCGCAACCAAGGTACATGCCCTTGACCAGAATCGAACCTGGGACCTTTCAGTCAGCAGGCCGACACTCTATCCCCTGAGCCAAACCGGTTTCGGTGCAAGGTAAATTTTTAAAACTAACCACTAAAAATATATCACTGCTATGTAGAGCCAAATGGTGAAATGGAATTTTAAAAAAAATCAATGCAATCAACACAAAAGAAATACAGAATAAGAAAAAAGGTAGCATAAAAAGTAGGACAGGTAGAAAATACAAAATAAGGAAGTAGAAAATAAATGTATTAGCAATCACAATAAATGTAAGTGAACAAACTATTAAACTCACCAATTAAAATACTGATATTTCTAAAATGCATAAAATGTCCACATCCAGCAAAAGGTGTTTGCCAAGGACACACCACCTAAAATGTGAAGGCACACAAATGTTTTAGTATAAAAGATGGGAAAAAAGGCAAATAGTAGCCTAAAAACATAGATAAGAATAGTATTTTTAGACTTAGGTCAAAAGCAATGTCAAGAAGGAGGAAACTCCATAGACAATGATGCAATTTCACTTCACGGGGGAGAGATACGTTTCTAAATCTGTATATACCTGATGAAATAGCCTTGAATTGATAAGGCAAAATCTGACAGAACTATAAGGAGGAAGGAACAAATCCACTATTAGAATGAGATATTTAAACATCTATCACATTATGTGATAATATTTAATTTGAATAACACACTCAACAAACTATTTTAGTGAATTTACAAAGAACTCTGCTCTCAGTTATTATAGAACAGACATTCTTCTTCAAGTACCATGTAAAAATACAGATTTCAAAGAATACAATTTATGGACACAAGACAATAAAATTAAGTCAGAAGGTAGAAGACCTCTCAAATATTTAGAGAGAAAAAAAAATTTATATATAACCCATGAGTCAAAGAAGGGATCTTAATAGACATTTGAAAACACTTTGAACTGGATAATAACAAAAGTACTTGTGTGAATTTGTCAGTTTGAGTCCTCTAAGAAGTAGACACTAATGCAGAATTAGATGTTCAGGAGCTACTCTGGGAAAATGTCTTTGAAGGACAAAGAGGGAGGGAGCAGGCGTAGGCCATGGAACCTTCAGACTGTGACGCAAGGCTGACATCTGCGGAAAGAGAAAAAAAATGGAAGAAGGATTTCAGAGGAAGAACTTCAGACAATCACACAGTCCTGGGCTGTCCATCAGAGGAGTTCCACATCCAGCAAAATTGCCCTGACCTGGCACCCTTGCTGTGCTCAGTCACTGGCTCTGAGCAGCCTGGGGAAGTGTGGCCTTGGAGAATGCCACAGTGGACCTGTCAGTCAATTATGTCCCCACAGCTCATTTTTTTGAAGGAGATCAGGGTAGCGCACCTCCATGGCCAACATAGTATAAAACATACACACCGACCTTCCTAAAATAAAGTAACAATATTTTGAAGAAAATGTGTGGGAGTAAGTACTTACCTTAGAATAAAAGCTTAAAGGTAATGAACTCTGTGTTCACCATAAATTAGAAAAAAGTCACTAGAATAAACCCAAAGAAAATAGGAAAAGGAATACACATGGAATACTACATGTTAAAAGTAACTTGTTAAAAAATTTGGTAATATATACAAACCATTGGCAAAATGGATCAAGAAAAAAAAAGAAGGCATAATATGTTAAGCATAAAAAGGAACTTAATTGTAGTTACAGTCATCAGTTAAAATAATAAAGGAATAAGATGAACAATGTGAATGATAATAAATATGAAAACTTAGATAAACTAGATAAAAATAACTATAAAAATGTAACATACTAAATGTGACTCAAGAACAGTAATATCAAATAACCCTAAATAGTCTAAAAATTAAATCAGGTTTTTAAAATCTTTCTACCAGATTTTAAAGAAAACAAGTCCAACTGATTTTTAGGTGATTTCTGCCAAGTATTTAGAGATATAATTATACCAAATACATAAAAAGGGTTTTAGAAAATATCAAATGACAAACACTTGTCATCTTATTCTATATAAACACATATAAAATGATAAATATGTATATATATATATATATATATATATATATATATATAAGCTTTAGTACCCAAACCAGGTAAAGAAAGTACAGAAAATATAGAGCTATCTCATTCATGAATATAGATATTAAATTCCTATCACTAGTACATATCTAAGCATGTGAATCTCATAAGCATAACTAAAAAACCAACTCAGAAATTTTACACATCCCGATATAATTTTAGTAAGTTCAAAACACAGACCAGTCAACAATCTATGCTTAGGAACATGGAAGCATTTAGAACCAGTATACCTCTGTGTGGAAGGGAGGGAAGTGTTGTCTATGGGGTACATGGCAGAGGTTCAGTGTTATTAGTAACTAGAGGCCCAGTGCATGAAATTCGTGCACTTGGCAGGGAGGTCCCTCAGCCTGGCCTGTGCCCTTTCACAGTGCGAGAGCCCCGCAATTGATCGCTCCAAAGAGGTAGGCCCCGCACACCCATCCAGGGCTCCTCAATGGATTGCCCCAAAGAGGTAGGCCGAAGCCGGGGGTCCTGCCTCCGTGGTGGAGGTGGGGCCACGGGAACCCCAGTAAGAGCTGCATAGAGCGGCCTCCAGGCCCCGCCCCTGCAGCGCACACATGGGACCACGGGAACCCCAGCGGCTGCCTCTACTGTGCGTACAGCCATCTTGTGATGGCATGAGGGCATCACAGTGTGACAGTGTGAGGCTTTTATTAGTAAGATGTTCTCTGTCTTAAAGCTGGATGGTAAGCTGGATGGTGACAATTTGAAATTATTTTTGTAGCATCAAATTTTTTTTAAAATTATTTTTAAAATTTTATTTATTAAATTGGTTGGGGTGACATTGGTCAACATGAACATATAGGTTTCATGTGTGGGCAGATTTTGTAACATAGAAATCAAATGCTTTTAGAGATGGAAAGGACCTTTGAAATAAACAAACCTGATTTCTCATTTTATTCACACCAGGCTCAGAATTTTTAAGTTTATTATAAGGAAGCATTTCCCTAATTGCATCATTATTAGCTGTAATATAGTGACTTAACTTGAAGAAACATTGGGGGGGGGGGTAGAAAATTTTCCTACAGGAATACAATGAGAAATCAGCTAGTTGAGAAATGGAATCAAAGGTGGCAGAGAAACAGGTGGGGCAAAGGAGAGGAAGAGAGGTGCTCTGGTGGAAATGTGTACCCTGTGTAGGGGGACACCAGTCCTTGCGTTCTGAGTGTAATACAGAAACCTCAGAAAAGCTATGCACTCTGAACATAAAATGTAGGCTAGGCATGGGGAGATTGTTTTAGAAACCTTTGAGATACAGGATGTGCGTCTTAAGTCCCCAAACCAACCCTAATATCTGTCACCCCAGGGCAGTGGCATTACTCCCAGGGATTGCTAGAAGGATTAAAGTTTGCTTCTATCGGTCTATAGAATAACATCTCTGAGACAGAGTTTGAAATGAGTCCCAATTCTTAACTATCTGCATTTGTGAGCTGAGTTTCATACCCACAAAAGAGTGATGGTAGATAATGTGAAGTTGAAGCCGTCAGAGCCAGTGAACTTGTCACCTGAGATCTAGTGGGTGCCAATGGTGGAAGCCTGGGAGATGCCAGCATTTAAAAGGACAGAGGAAGCAGAGCAGCTGGAAGAACACCCATTGAGCTAAGGGGAACACCTCAAGTGTAAGGGGTTATATAAACCAAGGACGGGCAGAGGAGATCAAGAAATTGGGGTGAGGTCAACCAGGTCAAACATTTCTGAGAATTAATAGACATAAAGGTTGAGGACTGCATGCTGGACTTAGTGACGAGGTCACTGGTTTCTTTGAAGTTTTGGGGGAATGAAGAGATGGCACATATAAAGGATCGACAAGTTAGTGAAGAAGAGGTGACAGCTGGTGTGCACAACAGTTTCAAGAAGTTTGCTCCTGAACAGGTGACAGAGATAGGAAGGTAATTGGAAGCAGATGTGGAGAGAAGGAAAGGTTTCCTGGGGAGTGAGTGAGAGTGGAGCATGTTATGGACATAGGGTGTCCCCCAAAAATGTATACGCACACTTTGAATAATTATAAAGGCAGTGTTTATTAAAATACACTTGATTTTCAAAATTGAGCTATCAGCTGTTAAAGTATGTATACATTTTTGGGGGACACACTTTAGATGGAAACAGAGGGAAAGGATGGGAGTAATTGGTGGAGTACAATCACAGAGGAAGTGGGAATGTGGCCAGAAAAGAAGTGAAAAGAGTAATCTAGATAGGAGGAGGTCTGTCTATAACGTTGGCGACAGAAAGGAAGAAGAGAGTCTTTTCGGATATACTCTCTTTTCTCTGTGAAGAAGGAGGCAAGGCCATCATTTTCTGTGAGTTGGGAGGGGAAGGTCTGATGCCCGCAGAAAGAACAGTGGCTCTAACTAGTGCTCCTTAACGAGCTCGGTCTCGGAACGAATTAAACTCGTAAGTCAAGGCCCCACTGTATTTGACTCTCAAACAACACGGGTTAGAACTGTGTGGGTCCACTTACACATGGATTTTTTTAAAATAAATATATCAGAACATTTCTGGAGAGTTGCAGCAATTTAAAAATCTTGCAGATGAGCTATATAACCTAAAAAATATAAAAAAATAATAAAAAGTTAGGAATGTCATGAATGTATAGGATATATATAGATACTAGTCTCTTTTATCATTTACTATAATAAAATATACACAAATCTATTATAAAAAGTTAGTTTATCAAAATGTATGCACACAAACACTTACTGACCTTACACGATGCCATTTGCAGTTAAAAGAAATGTAAATAAAGATACAGTATTAAGTCACAACTGCATAAAATTAACTGTAATAATTTTGTAGTCCCCTTCAGTGTATCGAGTATACTCTACTACCATAAGGCAATCCTATTGCTGCTTCTTCATTATCAATGTAAATACATATAAATTTTGTTTTCACATTATCTTTTCATTTTTGATGTCTAGTGTTGGTAACACACATAACATCTACAGTGTTTTGTAACATATAAGACAATATTGATGTAGGTACTGACAGATGATTCAGTTTATACTGAGACAACATAAACTTATGGAATTGATATCGTCTCTCCTTGTGATTTTTTAAATAATGTCTTCTTTTTTCAGGCTTACTTTTTGTAAGAATACAATACCCAATACATACATACAAAATAAGTGTTGGCTTTATTTTATCAGTAAGGCTTCCAGTCAACAATAGGCTATTAGAAGTTATGGTTTTGGGGAGTCAAAAGTTATATGTGGATTTTTGACTGCATGGGAGTTGGGAGCCCTAACCCCTGCACTGTTCCAGGATCAGCTGAACTTTGAATAAGTCTCCGAGTGATTATTATTATTTGTTTAAAATATATCTTTTATTGACTTCAGAGAGAAAGGGAAAAGGAGATAGAAATATCAATGATGAGCCATAACTGGTTTGGCTCAGTGGATGAGTGTCGGCCTGCGACTGAAGGGTCCCAGGTTCGATTCTGGTCAAGGGCATGTACCTTGTTTGCGGGCACATCCCCAGTAGGAGGTGTGCAGGAGGCAGCTGATCGATGTTTCTCTCTCATCGATGTTTCTAACTCTCTATACCTCTCCCTTCCTCTCTCTGCAAAAAATCAATAAAAATATATTTTAAAAAAATATATCAATGCATGTCGAGAGAATCATTGATCGGCTGCCTCCTGTATACACCCTAGTAGGGATCAAGCTT
>NW_005871423.1:456565-489044 GCF_000147115.1 Myotis lucifugus | reverse complement strand
CTTTGTTAGCTGTTACTCTCTTGGAAGGAAATGGAGAAAGAGACTGGCAGATATTGACAATAGAAAGTTTAAATGATGAAATAAGAAATGTAAGCTTAATAGGAAAAGATATGAGGGTGCCCATAAGGAAGAAGTAAAGGGATCCTGAGGGAGTTTCCTGTGAGGTCAAGGACAAATGGAGAGCAAGAAACTGCTTAAAAGAACTGGTAATATTTGTGGAGGATAATTTAAGATTGACTTTATTTTTATACATTCTCTTTATTTTCCTCTCACATCACTGACATAGGCGAATACCAATGTTAGTAGTTATGCAAAGATGAATGAAAAGATGAGTATTAGAGACATTCTTGCATGAAATACTGTGCCATTTTGGGGATAATATAGAGTAGACATGGAGCCTTACATTTCTGATGTATTTTGGAAGTGTTGACTCAAATTTGGCCTTGGCAGTTAGAAATGACAGCTATGACAGATGCCTGATTCTGATGCCTTTTTTTTTTTTAAGTTGGTCTCCTTTTGGATCCTGCCATTTGCAATAATGTGGATGAACCTAGGGCACATTATGCAAATGAAATTAGCCAGACAGAAGAAGTTTTTTCTTTTTCATGATCTTACTGGTATGTGGAATCTAAAAGAGCCGAATACATAGAAGCGGAGAGTAGACCAGTAGTTATCAGGGGCAGGGAAGTGGGGAAAATGGAGAGATAGTGGTTAAAGGCTACAAAGTTGCAGTTATGTAGGATGAAAGCCCAGAGATCTAATGCACAGCATGGTGACTATAGGTAATACTATATCAAAAGCTGGACATTTGCTAAGCGAATAGATTTCAAGTGCTCTTATCACACAAAAAAATGGTCACTCTGTAAAGAGAAGATATGTTAGCTGGATTGAATATAAGATCATTTCACTATGTATATGTACGCCAAATCATTGTAAGGCCTTAAAAACAAACAAACAAACAATAAAAATAAAAAATTAAAATAACAAAAAAGAGATTGGCCCCCTTCATATAAACTTGCACAGAAATCTCCAAGCATTAGGAGGGGAGGTCTCTCTGGGGAGGTCTCTGTGTGACCTTATACAAGACACATAAAAGCAGCACCTCTACTCACTTTGTACTCTGAAACTGACCTTCCTTTTGGGGGTGCCTCACCTTGATGAGCTGCCTTCACCAGCTGGTTCTTGGGGGGTGATTTTCTGTCTTATTTACACTTCAGTTCAAATGATGATACTATTTTCTCAAAGGTTAACAAAACAGAACCTTCAAGAAATAAAGGTGAACAAAAAATCCCTACAAAATTGCAGAAAATAAAAAAAAGTCAGAAATGTTGATGTTTCCACAGCCCAACTTTCTGATTCTACAATGATTTGTTTCTAAAACTTTGAAGGCATTTGTTGGTGTTGATTCCCTCGCTGCTCCCTCCACCTGGGCTTACATGGTGTATTTAACTTTATTTCCTGCCACATGGAGAAGTTTCTAGAACACTTGTACCCTTTTGAAACATGTCTTAAGCATTTGATGTAATACTACCATTATGGATTTCCCTATTCTGTCTAGGTTTCCAGAGTCAATGGCAGGACTATTGTGAGAGGAACTCAATTTTGGAGCAGATCCTGCTATTGCTCAGTAAACAAGATGTACCTTTACCCATTGTAGATCAATTGAATAGATTTATTATATAACTTAACTTATATGTATTAATAACATGACTATGTATCAGGCACAACTCCTGATAATATATGCAATCTTTATTTTCCAGCCTTAGAATACCATTGATTTTTCTATCAGGTCTTTGACATTGGTATAAACAAGCTATTTAACCCATGCGTCCAATCTTTTTATAATTCTGCCCTTACAATGAAATCCCGGGCTTATATTTCAGCAGATGCAGGAGACAAGAGCCTATCTAAATGCTTCCTTAGGATTCTTATGATTTTTATAGCCTCCCAACAAAACTCTGGTGCTAGCCTCAATAATTGTAATGAGATAGCCTGCCAGCAGGTATCTGCTACTGCAATGGTGGGGTCTTTATCTCAGTGTGTTTGGTGAATAATCCAGTTCCAAAACCTCATTCTGAGGGTCTGCTTACCACTTGATTTTTAGTCTGATCTGCCCAAAAAAATATATAGTTTGAGACAAGTGCTTGTGCTCAGACAGTTTATTTTGGGAAGTCATCCCAAGCAATAGGAGTGCTGGATTAGGGAGCATGAAACAGGGGAGAGAGGAAGCCAATAAATGATGTCATCTTAAATTGGTCACCATTGAGGGTAGCCAGGGTTTTGTCTTACCAAGACCCTCTGAGAAACCGTGTAGAATTGCTTCAGAATTGTCTGCCTGAGGGAAAGATGAGGGGAGGTTGTCCCCTGTATATTGTCCTCCATCGATGGGAGTTTTCTCATTGGGCTTTAACTTCCTTGCATCCCCAGGCTGCACATGTGTGAATGCCTGATGGGTTTCCTGAGGAGTCCACATTGTGGAGAAAGATTACAACTAAAGCAAGTTGGTTCCTGCAGTAATGCCAGCAATAAAAGCTGGGCCACGAGGCTGCAGGTTGGGCAAAAGAAGTGACCAATGTGTCCCCTTCTTTTTTCCTAAAATTTTCCTCAAATCCAGTTTTGCATTTTAATTCTGCTCTAAGTGTATCATTAATGTTTTTCAGTCAGTTAACCAAAACCATTATAGCAGAATGGAACCTCAGCAAGTTTTATGATGGCCCCATTATGCAGATGATGTTACTGAGGCACAAAAAGCTCAAGAATTCTAGCAAATTTCACAGCAACTCAGTGTTACAATTAGACTTGGAATCCAGAGCTCTTGGTTACCTTCATTTGGTGCCATGAAACTTCAACTTCTGGGAGTCCCAGGGGTCATATAACTTAAATCGCATCCAGCATGGCCAATGGTGAACCTGAGGAGGGGCAGTGAAAGATTAAAGAAAACAGACAAGAGAATATAGTTGGGGCCAGGTGGATCACTGTGCCTGGATGAGGACACAGTGACCCCCCACCTGTAAGCAGAATCTTTATTTTATAGTCAGATCACACAAAGCAAAACAAGGAGTGGTCAAGATGTTTACAATGTTCTTTCAAGTTTCAAATCTACTTCTTTCCTGTTATTGCAATTCTCTGAACTCTGTCAAGCTTTGTTTTGGCAGCACTTGCTGTACCTCCTACAGCCCACATCCCTCAGCTACCTAGGACTACAAGGTCGGACTATAAGGTCAAGCTTACATACAACCATAGCCTTTGGCTATAATTGGGCTGGAAGGGCTTTGCCCTCCAAGCTGGGACTTGTATGTGGCTTTGCCACAAGAGGACCATACCCTCTGTCAGTTCTAGGCTTGATCCTGTCCAAACGCTGTAGCCGCTCTCCACAATAACTGCTAATATGTGAAGATCTTTACATTCACTCATGTTCTTTGTTCTCTGAGAATAACTTCAGTAATGCTATATTTATCCAGTACTTTATATTCTTCCAAGGAATTTTGTGTACATTAATCCATTTAATTCTCACAGGAACACTATGAGAGCTGTTTTCTTGTGACTTCATAGATAAAGAGATATAAATATAGAGATTCAGTCTGCCTATGGTCTCAGTTAGAAATTAGAATTTTGTCTTTTGAAATAGTTGGAATTCTGTCTTCTGAATCATTTATTACAAACCATGGGAAAATGCTTATTAAGTGCTAAAAAAGTACACATTATAAAATCTTGTCATTATTGAGCAATCTTTAATCTTTTGTGAAAATGTACAAAGTCCTGCCTGGCCAGTGTGGTTCAGTGGTTGAGCTTTGACCTGTGAACCAGGAGGTCATGGTTCAATTCCCAGTCAGGGTACAGGCCTGGGTTGCAGGGTGTGCAGGAAGCAGCCGATCAATGATTCTCTTTCATCATTGATGTTTCTATCATTTTCTACCTCTCTCTTCCCCTCTGAAATCAATAAAAATATATATTTTTAAAAGAAATGTACAAAATCCAAATATTCTCTCTCTCTCTCTCTCTCTCTCTCACACACACACACACACACACACACACACACACACACACAGGATAATAATTATTCATGTAAAATACATAAGCTTCTGGTGTCATGTATAAAACAATTGTTAACAAATTCATTCATTTAAAAATTATTGAGCACTTATTGTATGCCAGGCATTGTTACTGTAGATTATAGTCAGAGCAGATAAAAGCTTGTTTTCATGTAGCATATTACTTATATTAAAATCCACATAATTTATTATTTGTGCCCATTGCTAAAACTCAGACTGACTTCCTGTACATACTGTGATATTTTTTATTGAAACAAACCATGACAGGAAAAATTATTTAATGCCTAGGACATCTAGGTGAGCTGCAATATGCATTCTTTACATTGTAGGTTATTTTTAAAATTGCTCCTCTGAATAGGGAGACCAACAGGAGGAAAGATCATTAAACAAAGAATCTCTGCTTCCAGGTAAGAATTTTTGTATTTAATGATACCATTTTTACTTAAGAAAAATTATCATACCCTCATCTCCATCCCTCTTAGACCAAGTTCCCAATTCTACTTAGCCACCAACAAAACATTGTCCTCATTTCTAACTTTCAACACTGTCTACTACTTTTGCCAACTTGTGATTACCTATGCAAGGCATTTTATGGACTGAAATGCCTGGCTTAAGAAACTACCCCCCCTCAAATATGCATAGCAAAACTGATGGTAACATATGGCCCTATATTTTTTCCTTCTTGCCAGTTCACTAAAATAAATTTACTTTCAATTTACATATTCTTGTCTACATTTCAGAGCGTTAAAATATATTTGTAAGGTCTGTCCTGTCTATCTTTTTTCTGAGATTATGCAACAGCTTTGCATGCTGTTTAGGAAATAACAGGAACTTTTATGATTTTTTAGAATCTTTCATTTCCCAAGAAATTTAGAAAAGTTTATGAGATCAGGAAGAGAAAGGCACAAAATCCTTGGAAATGTAAAAATTATAGAAAAGGTGTAACTGTTTCTACAAGGTACTTAGTCATATACCAAATTTAAAAACAAGTCTACTGCCTGTAAAACTCTAATAAAATTCTATTAGATAGATTTGTCTACCTTTATGCAATTTTGCTTGGACCCTTTAAACAAAAACCATAGTATTAAAAATTGTACAAATCTGAAGGAGCTCATGGTGGGAATTTTTACATTAAGATGAAACTTATCATGGACCTTTGAATTAGCTAAAATAGAAATAATATTATTTTTTTCCAGATACCAGAGTCTACTTTGTTGTCCTGTGAGAAAAATTAGCAGACTTTAAGAGTATGTCTTAAAAGAGTGGCTTCCCTCATCAGGGTTCTAACATCAACCATCCTTGATATTTTTGTCAATGGAGTGGTAGTGTACAAAGAAACGACCCTGTAGGTAAAGAGTATCATGTGCATGTGGTAAGAGTGCCCCGAAAGGAAGATGTGGAGACACTGGGCCTGCCTTGCTTGCTTACAGTCTAGATTCTATTGTGGAGAACAGAGCTGTGATTGGGTTTTAAAAATCTGTGATAGGGCTGGGTCATCAACCTCCTTTTCTTATCATGTGGCTAACTAAGCACGACTTAACCACTACTAATGGGTCATAGATAGGAAGTTGTCTGAACTCTAAGGATCATGAAAAATATACAACAGGTGATATTAAAGATGCTTTGAAGTTAAAAGAATAAAGGGAGATATTTTAAGATGTTTAGAGCAGTGGTTTTCAAGTGGCAGTTTTGTTTCCCAGTAGGGGACATTTGGCTGTGCCTGGAGACCTTTTGGTTGTCACAACTGGGTGAAAGGCTACTGATGTCTGGGGGGTAGAGGCTATGGGTGCTGCTAAACATCTTACACTGCACAGGACTGCCATCCACAACAAAGGAAGCTTGGTTTACTGATTTGACTTGTTTTAACACAATCATCTTAATGTCCCAAACAGCCATGTTACAATATAACTACAGCTTATAGATAGTGCAAAGACACTCCTTAGTTTATACCGTCCTAGAGTTTACACGATTGCTCTCTTCTTTGCTGAGCCTCACATCATTCCTCATAATATTCCCAATCTCTCTCCATTCTAAATGCCCATCATAACCCATCCTGTCACCATCCCAAGCATCATCTCATACTTGAATTTCAACTGATGAATTGGACTCAAATATGTCATTGTTTAAAAATAATGGTTCTTTAGACTATAAAATGGCCTCATTGAATATGATGTACCCATGCAGGAGGATTCCTTAACACATTCTCTCTACAATACCCAGGTGACTTTTGACTGCTTTTATTTCATGGCATTTTGCATTATAGTGTAGGCTCCTCTGACAGGTAATGCACATTGCTGCCCCCAAATTTGCTGCCAGCACTTATATCTATGAAAAGGATATACAAAAAATTAATAAAAATTGTGTTATTATTTTATTTGGAAAAGTAAAACAATATGGTAATGCAGCACACAACACTCTTTTTTTAATAATAGAGTAGATAACTTATAATGTTATCAAAGAAGAGAAGTAGAGTAGGAGTCAGTCTCCAAATTTTCTGAAAGGTGGATATTTCTGAAATTGGTTAGAATTATTAGAGATATAGTAAAAAAAAGGTAGACTTAGTACAAAGTAGAATAAAAATTACAAGACTGAATGGTGATTTAACATTTTTAAAAGTTGAAGACTTGACATGGGGTGGTAAACACACAATACAATATGCAGATGGTGTGTTGTAGAATTGTATACCTGAAACCTATATAATTTTATTAACCAATGTCACCTCAAGAAATTCAATAAAATACAAATTTTAAAAGTTTAAATTTAAATTACAGAGACGTGGAAAAACAAGATTAAAGGCTCAGTGAGGGAGCGGTATTGGGACATGTGTGCTCAGTCACGAAGTTTTAAAAAGAGTATAATTAAGCTTGCGTGTCTGATCGTGGGGAAGAGTCATATTTCGAAAGATGGAGCAGATGTTCATGCCTGTGAGACACCGCGACAGAGATGTCTGGTTTTGAGAGATCAATACTGTATGATTGTGCAGTCTGACATTCCTAATCTGATAGAGAAAAAAATGTCTCATCTGGTAGAGCATTCTCTTCTCCTCTTGAAAAATAAACTACACTTAGCATCTTGTTTCTCTTTTAGGTGGGGAGACAATAACACTCGTATAAAACTATTCCTTTTTAGGGATTTTATCTATAAGATATCATTAAAATGCAGAGATAAAGGCAAGAATAATGAGAGCTAACAGTCCAGGTTGCTCTACAAATTCTTTTGGAAGGATGGTCTCACCTTCTCAGATCATACACCTATTTTCCATTCCAAACTAGAACCTCTCACCTATGTTAGCCCCTTTCGATTACTCTTATCTCCACTCCAAACACTTTCCCTCAGGAGGGAAAAACTGTACATGCATAATAGCCAGTGGAGTCTCTTTGTTTTTAATTTTACTTAAAATTTTCTCTAAGTCCCTTTTGGTAATTGCTTACTGCAAACAAATGGACCCAGACAATTTGCTCGGGGAGACGAGAAACACTTCATGTCCTGAGTTGAAATTGGGCGTCACTCAGCACCGTCATGGCCAAGAAAATAAAGGATTTTCTATTCCAATAGCTAGCTGCAGTCAGAGATCTTAGCCTAATAGGAATGTGTGTGTACAGTCATAGCACCTGAGACGGATAGAAAATGAGATGTGTCAGAGAATTCTCTCAAAAATTGCTGCCGCTGCCGGGTTTCCGCTGGAAAGTAAATAACCGATATATTGATGTGTGTTTTTCGTAGAAGAGCAGCTGCACTGATCAATACTGTTAGAGGGGCTGCATGGTCAGGGCTGGAGTTGTGCATGACAGTCTGGGGTGATGCCACGTACAGTGACATCCTTGTTAGTCTAATTTGCGCAAGGACAGCCCGATTCTCTCAAGTCACATTCTCTGGAGACTTTTCTAACCTGACACTAAAATTACATGCCATTTGGGGAGTGATAATGAGGACCTCTTCTGTATCTCCTCACTGACATCCCTGACTTCAACCATGTGGGACGCACATGATTCCCCTGCCCTCCTCTCCGTCTCTGTTTCTCCAAACAGGCAATGGAAACACTTTGTATAAACAAATTCCCAGTCATACCTAATCATGTGAAAGCTGACAAAAGTATATCTTACACCATGAAAATACTAATCAAAGCAGCTTGTCAATTGTTAAAGTTAATGATTTAGATTTGCAATGCTCTGACTAAATTTTCATAGGTAATTACATAATTATAGGCAGGTGAACACAATAAAAAATAGGCATTGCCTCTTCAGGCTTTTGACTATGTCAGGGTACCGCAATCCCATTCTGGAGAAAACTGCTCATGCCACGGTGTTTGAGGCCAAGGGTATAGCACAGCTATTTCTCTTAGGAAGGATTTCCATGCATCTGGGTCCACCTTCCTAGAGGTTCAAGATCAGGAGGAGATTTGTCTGTTAGCGCTCAAATTTGTTGTTGAAAACACTATATTTACAAGTTTCTACCTCTTTTTTGGAATAAGTAGGCTTGTTATGAGTTATCCAGTGATCCATTCTAATTCATAGAGTACCTTTTCCCCATTCAAATTTCAGGATTTAAATACAAATGTCTCTTAGTTTATAGATTTAAAGTGTTTCAGGACAATTTCCCTCAAAACAAATTTCTGGAAAACAAAACTTTTCTGTATTGATTTTTTATGGTACCATTGAAGCAAAGTTTCAATCAGAAAACAAAATCTTCAGAAGTTTGACTTAAAATATTTTGTGGTATAGAGCAGTGAAGTTCTGGGATGATTTTTAGGACTTTCAAAAATATGTAGCGTCATTTTTAACTTTGGACTCTTTTCTTCAAAAACACAATTTGGGGAGAAAGGAAGAAGGGAAGGGACCGGATCATGTACATTCTCATGTTCTTCTTTCCTTCTCCTCTGTTTTTGTCACCTCTTCTTTCTCTTTGTTCCTTTTCACTGAGTCCTTATCATGTCTCAGGGATCATAAGACATATTGATAATATAAAAATTAAAGCAACACAATTTTAAATTTTAGGGAATTCCAAATATAGTTAAAAATAGAAAGAGAGATAGGTGCTATCTATGAGCTAAATGTTAAGATAGAAAAATAAATTGGAGATTATAAAAGTGAAGACAGGAATGCAATTTTGCAATGAGAAGGAGGGAAGCTTACAAGAGGTCCTTTATCTGAATCACGAATATGAATATTCAAGGTGAAGAGTGTGTGAGTGTGTCTGTGGGGGCGGGGGGAGAGAGAGAGAGGAGAAAGAGAGATAGATAGATAGAGAGAGAGAGAGAGAGAGAGAGAGAGAGAAAGAGAATGAATTCAGGAAAAATGAATAGCCAGTCAAAGACATGGAAGTCCGAGAGCTTTTTAGTGCTGTGTTTGGAGAACTTTGATAAATCCAAAATGTATGTGTAGGAATAGTAGGAGTATTAAAGGAGACCTTTGGGGAAATCTCTTATGGGACCTAATACTACTGAATCACAAAGTAATGACTTTTTTCCATCTCATATAAACATATAGGATTAATGGGCAGTGACTATTTTCCCAGATCAAGATATGTCAAAATCTTCTTGTTCTTTCCTAAAGATAGAGCATCTTACCATCTGTAACTCTCCCACTGAAAATGGTATGCTTGTGCTCCTTTCCTTTTTTCTGTTTCTATATAAGGTTGGGGATACATTTGTTCTGGAATGTCCTAAATGGATTACAGACTTTCGATTGGATATTATCATGAGCACATGATTTTTGCTCATGATGCCATTCAATTGAAATAATGAAATTTACCAGACATCATCGCTTAGCTTTTGAAAACAGAATAAACTTGAGGCAAATGTATATGCTAATGATTTATTTTAGAGTACAAGTGAGGGAGAGCAAGAATAAAGGAAAAAGCGAAGTGAGGAAGGGACAAAGGGAAAACAAATATATTGTGATGTGTTATTGAAATGGCCACAGCATCCAAAGAAACCACAGACATTTACTTAGTGTTGTGGGATGGCCCTGAGGAACCATAGGGAACCTTGGCTTCTTGTACAGCCTGCAAAGGGGAAGGTGAAAGATAAGTTTATGACCTGGATCCTCTGTTTGCTGTTCAAAGTATGTTCCATAGAGCATTTACTCCCTCAGCGTTTCAGGTTGTGTTGCCAGCACATGCATTAGGTGGTTATGCTATAGCTTATGGCACCAAAAGGAGAGGCATAAAGAGCACAGTAGAGTCCAATGCATACGGGAAGAGAGTTTGCAGAGAGAGATGTAGTCTACTAGAAATGCTTCTTTTAGCCAGAAGTAGTATGTTAAATTCTACCACAGACAGGAAGAGCTGCTCAGCTTGAATGATCTACTTAACTCACTAACCATATGTGTTCCAAAAGCCTCTGGGTCAAATTTAGTCTTTGGGGAGTAGCTGTGAATTAAGGCAGCTGGAGGGGATGCAATCCCTCTGAACAGAGCTAGTTACCAAAGGGTACTAGGAAGATCTGGACTAAGTCTCGCAGCCTCTCACTGCGTGTGGTATGGCTGGGGTTACTTCCAATTTGATAACTCACATTAAGAACATTAATTGAATAAGTTTCCCCCTTGTTAACAGAGACTCCCCCCCCCCGCCTTATGCTAAAATGGCCTTTTAAAAAAATCCTTGTGTACAAATGTTAAAACTTTTAAAACCTACTTCTAAGTTCCAAAAATGACAGTGATTTTATAAATGTCATTACTAAAATTAGGGTGTTTTTAATGAAGGCTGATCAATTTCTTCTAGGCACAATGTCTGCAGTGTAGGTAGCTGAACCTAAGTAGACAGATTATCGATTGTGGAACTCAGATTGAATGAGTTTTTTTCTTAGTGTAAATGAAAAATATTTATACTTCTATCTAGAATATGAGTATTGTAAACATACACACAGATGTATATTTATATATGTGAAATATATATTTGATGTCACCTTTCACTAATGTTTTAATTTTGATTTAGATAACACGAATGTAATTTCTACTTTGCAAATTACATATAAGAGTTTATATCTTAGATTTTGGAGGCAAGATTGAAAGAGATACCAATACCTATATACAAGTGTGTTTTAAATCTATTTTTTAATTTCTGTTTCAGTCAAGCCTGAAATATTAATCTATTGTCCTTCTTTGCATTACATTGAACCTATTGCTGCTCTGCTCACAAATGCGAATATTTCTGTGACTTGGAAAGCCTGGCTCCTGCAGCTTCTGCTTCAGGCATCGCCTCATTATTATTTTCAGCTCCTTTTTAGAGAAAAGCCACCGACCTCTTACGTGGGTCTCCTACCCAGTTAGTACTTCTGAAAGGGCAACTCATCTCAATGCTTCTGTGTGCCTGCTGTGTCTCTACATCAGCTTATATTCTTATCTTTCCCATTCCCATCTCAGAATAGAAATATAGACAAAGCACCATCTTTCTGCTCTTTTTTCCCTAGTTATCAGAGATAACTTATTCCCATTTAAATGATGGTCATCTTCACAATGTTATTGCTGACGAAGAGGAAAATTCCTAGTATATGTTTTTAATAACTTATGTCACTTCTTTTTTTCCTTGTTAATAACTACTAAATAGTATTACTTAGAAAAAATAACTTTGATATTGTATTTCCTATATGTTTTTAGGGAAGCCTGGTTTTATTCACCCCACTCATAATTTTAAACCTGAGTTCTTTGCACAACCAAAGTTTTTCTCCTTACATTTATTTATTTTTATTTTTTAATATATATTTATTGATTTCAGAGAGAAAGGGAGAGGGAGAGAGAGATTGAAACATCAATGATGAGAGAGAATCATCAACTGGCTGCCTCTTGCATGACCCCCATGAGGATCAAGCCCACAACTTCAGTCCGTAGGTTGACCCTCTATCCACTGAGCCAAACTGGCTAGGGCTCTTCTTACATTTAGATATATTTTGAACATAACATGTTTGAACTGTTTTTAAATGAAGTGTTTGGTTACAGCAACAGATCCTGAGCCTTCTTATTAATGGAAATATTTCTGAGGGTCCGTAGCTTCAGGTGCTTTAAAGCTGATGGAAGCAAAACAGCATTCTAGAACTTGAATTTAAGATATTTCCATACAAATTCAAACCAAACAGACAATTTTCACAGATGACACCAAATTTCACAGTTTCTCTCTTTTTTTTATTTTACTTCTGTAAGGCGAATTTTTTTTTAAAATATGTTTTATTGATTTTTTACAGAGGGAGAGAGATAGAGAGTTAGAAACACCGATGAGAGAGAAACATCGATCAGCTGCCTCCTGCACATCCCCCACTGGGGATGTGCCCGCAACCAAGGTACATGCCCTTGACCAGAATCGAACCCGGGACCCTTCATTCCGCAGGCCGACGCTCTATCCACTGAGCCAAACCGGTTTTGGTAGTAAGGCGAATTTATATAGGACTTTTACTTTCACCAATAGCCCTGAACAAGAATCCTGCTTTGGTGCTTCTTTTTTGGTTAATCTTCATCTGAGGCTATTTTTCCATTGACTTTTAGAGAGATTGGAAAGGAGGGGAAGAGACACAGAGAGAGAAACGTTGATTGGTTGCCTCCTGCATGCGCCCCAACCAGGGCCAGGGATTGAGCCCACAGACCTTGACCAGAATCAAACCCAGGACTCTTAAGTCCAGGAGCTGACACTCTATCCTGAGCCAAACCGGCTAGAGCTTGGCATTCATGCTTTGGACCAGGTTTGAAGATAGGATCAAAGAGCTGAGTACCCCATGAAATGAAACCATCCATGTGCACACACAGCATGAGCTCTATCAGAAGTTAAACTGCTCACTAAAGAGGAATAATACTAAGAGATGAGTGAGGAGCAGTTTCAGGGGAACAAAAAGTCTTTAAACAATAACAGGATAAAATATTTATTATAAATGACTATAAGAGAATTAATTTCAGATGCTATACTATTCTCAAATCAACACAATTTCCACTTTTGTCATTGAGTAACAGCATTAGGCAAGCATTAAAAATGGCCCACGTAAAACCTACTGTTCCCATGGGAGGAACAGCATTGCATGCATCAGGGAATCCTTCTCAAGTGCCATTTTTTGGAATATGCATTCTTTTGTCCATAGGTGTCTTCGTTCTTCAGAACGCTGAGCTTGATGGAGAGGAAGCAAAGTTCACAGTCTCTGCATAAATGAAAATGTATTCATTTATTTTTAAAATATTTTTTATTGATTTCAGAGAGGAAGGGAGAGGGGGAGAGAGATAGAAACATCAATGCTGAGAGAGAATCATTAATTGGCTGCCTCCTGCATGCTCCCCAAAGGGGATCAAGTCCACAACCTGGGCATGTGCCCTGACTGGGAATCAAACTGTGACCTCCTGGTTCATAGGTGGTTGCTCAACTATTGAGCCACGTCAATCGGGCATTAATGAAAATTTATTTTTAAAAAACTTTAAATTTTATTCAATGAAGATATATTTTTATATGAATAAAAGGTCAGAGTATTGAAAAACATTGATTGAACATTTGGGGAGAGAACTATTTTTATTAATGGCGTTATCTAATCCTTGTGCTTGTATTGATAGCAGTGTTAGTCGTCAAGTGATTCCTTCAGCAAATGATACTTTAGAAGACCAAAGAAAGTCACAGCTTTGATAAGCATACATAAAATCAGAAATGGATAAACATCATCAAAATATGCAGAAAGAAATAAACTTGAATTGATAGTCTGGACTCCCAAGGATGGCATACCAATGTTTTTTTTTTATATTAATCCTGACCAAATGATATTTTCTCCATTGATTTTTTTTTAGGAAGGGAGGGAGAGAGAGAGAGAGAAACATCAATGTGAGAGAGACAAATCAATTGGTTTGTCTCTCCCTTGGGTGCTCTGACCAGCTCCAAGGATCAACTCTGCAACCGAGGTACATGCCCTTGACCAAAATCAAACCCACGACTCTTCAGTCTGCGAGCCTACTCTCCCAACACTGAGCCAAACCAGCTATGGTGGCATACCAGTATTTATCAGAGGTTTCCAGGCATTATCTAATGAAAATCTGAATGACAGTTACTTTCCAAGTGTAAGTGGTAGGAGAATTATTTCTTACCAACTAAGGCTTTACCACTTCTGAAAAAGCCAGGAAATGGCCATATTTCTTCATCACCACCTAAAATATCCAAACCAGTCATCACCCATCCTGCATGCTACCATAAAATTGGTCTATTTCATGTTACTTACCTACTTAAAACCCTTCAATGGATACCCATTACCTACCAGATAAACTATAATCTTGACTAGTTCTTCAAGAGAACTAGTTTGGATTTGTCAAGTTATTTCCACACTTACACAATCATTGCAACTCTCTCTGTGTTATATATAATTGCCTGAACATGACTTTCATGTACATTGTTTTCTTAGCTGGGGTGCCTTGCTATCCTACTCTTTGTATGTGTGCCAGACTCCTCCCTGTTTTTTTTTTTATTTTAATTTTTATTTATTGATTTTAAAGAGAAAGAAAGGGGGAGAGGGAGAGAGAGAGAGAGATCAATTTGTTGTTCCACTTATTTTTTCATTCATTGGTTGACCCCTGTATGTGCCCTGACCAGAGATCAAACCCACAACCTTGGTTTACAGGAATGGCACTCTACCCACCTGAGCTACTTGGCAAGGCTATCCTACTTGGTTTTTGAAAATTGGCTCAATTTTAGAGAAAGTTCTATGTATATAGTACTATGTATATAGTTTTTATTCTCTGTATATGCTTTTATTGTCTTGCTCTTGTCATTTTACTTTGTAAACACTTTGAGGGTGAACTCTAGACTTATTGTGCATACCAGTGTATAGCTTGATGTTTAGTGCACAAGAGTTATTAGGAACAAATTTTTGTAGAAGAGTGAATGAATACATCTAGGAAATATAATTGATCTAAGTAGTTTCTGGACACTACTTAAATTCACAATACTTAATTTGGAAATTAGATTCTATTCCAAATGCCAGAGTTGGATTTAGGGACATCTCCAAATCAGGCTTGGGAGTCAGTTCTTCGGAGTGGAGTGCAACCTTTACACAAACCCAGAATTGCCTTAGCTTGTCAATGATGGGGACAATAAAGTTGGTATTTTTGAGTAAAGTAAAAGTCTTTGTCCTAAACCAGTAGTGTTTCTTGGTGTGTTTTTTGGAAGAATCCATTGATGAAATACTTTTTATAGATTACTAAATTTTGAATTGGTTAAGTGTTTTAAAGCTATAATCATTAAGAATAAAAGATTGACACTTCAAGATAGCACTTCTGTAAAGCTTTGAACCAACTTACAAATTACTAACCTAATTAAGATAGTGAGTAAAAATAGGGAAGATAGGGTAAGCATGGCAATAAAATGAAGATCAAATTTATAATGAGAAGAAAAGAAGAACATTAGGAGATGACTTATTCATCTTGTATTCTCAGCACCTGGAAGGGTTTGACACTTGGTAGATGCTCAATATAGTTTTTTTAAATAATTGAATGATTGGGTCAATGAGTAGCCAGGGAGACAAAAGAGGGAGATATGAAGAACTGTTACACTTGGGTGAGTTTCCAGTAGAAGATCACAATATGAAAAATGTTCTACTTTGATCATGAATAAAGAGTCAAGAAATATATGAGGCAGTAGCAGGACAATAGAAGAAGCCTAGATTTTTTTTTAAAGCTCTATGCATATGTAATTTACCATAAAATCTACTGATTTCATGTGTACACTTTGATGGAGTTGTATAAAATTTAGAGTTATCCCACCAGCAATACAATCTGGTTTTACAACATTTTCATCACCCCCCAAATTTCCTTAATGGCCATTTCAGCTAATTCTCACTCTTATCACGAGCCCTAGACAAACACTGATTTCTCTGTTGCTGTAGTTTTTCTGTTTCTAGAAATTCCACATAAATGTAATCATACCCTACACCATCCTCTGTGTGGCTTCTTTCACTTAGTGAAATGTTTCTGAGGTTTTGTGTTGCTGCATGTTTCAGTGATTCATTCCATTTTCATTGTTGAGTAGTACTCTGTCACATGGGTATACCAGTATGTTTTGTTATTCATTGTCATGATAGACATTTGAATTGTCTCCATTGCTTTTAAACTTAGAATGCTGCTGCTGTGAACATTGACATTAACTCTTATGTGGCCATAACTTTTATTTTTGGGGACAGGGGTAGATAATTTGGAGTAGATTTGCTGGGTTGTTTAATAAATGTATGTTTAACTCGAGGAAACTCCAATTTACTATCCAAAGTGCAAAATTACATCTAACATGAGGTTTCTTCTTTTTTGGTTGTTGGTCATTACTATTAAAGCTGTTTCCTATTAATATGCATCGGTTAAGTAGTTAAACTTAACAACTAGAGTTGAATCACTTTTTCCAAACTTGTAACTGGAAGTGTGAGAGTCACTATGTTTTTCTTTCCTTCTTCTTTTTTTTTTGCCAAACAAATCAAAGCAAAACAAAACCCAAGAGCAAGAATATAAGAAGGCTATACTCTGCAAATTTTAAAACCAGAGTATTTTTTCATTTAATATATCTGATAACTGTTATGACATAAAAATATACTTTATTTGTATCTAACATACTCTTTCTTTACATTGCATTTCAAATATTTTTGCATTATTCACATTGTGCATTTAAATTATACTGTTGAATTGTAATAATTTTAGCAGAAGGGAATACCTGATTATATAATGTGAACTACATTAAATTTTAATTATCTGTGATGGTAAAAAAGTTATTGCTACTAGTTTATATTGCTAAGTGCTAAACGATAGCAGTTTCCTAAATTACAAGTAAATTTACAGGAGATGCTAAAAATGTAATAGCACTTTATAGCTAAAATAAGTTTCAGTTTGTGAAATCAGACAATTTTATTATTCCAACTTAAAAATATAATTTTTTTTCAGTTGAAATAACTGTAGCATATAAAGTCACTTTTGAACACTCAGTGTACAGCTTGGACCAGGCTTTGCAAGAAGTGAAGACGAGAAAGCTGAACTCTAAACTGCGAAGGAATACATTTTGGTCCATTGCACAAAGCAGCGCATGAGTCATTCTGGGTGTACACGTGCATATATGAGCAAGAACCATTCATGTTTTCCAGGTTTTGAAATCTCTTAATTATAGGAAAGTAAAAGCGTCCTCAGAGAAAGGCATGCTAAAAGCTTCCTGAATAAAATGGCTGCTTTTGGTTCAAGAATCTATTCTTTTTAGTCATTCTAGTGTCAGGGGGTTTGAATTTTACTTCTTATAGTCGTGGTCACATGGTACAAGACAAAAGGATCCAAAGATTAAAAAAAAATCAGGCAAAAGAAACTAAGAATGAAAGGAAGGAAGCAACTTCTTTGTTTCAGTTCCTGGAAGTCTCTCTTTGAAGCACACTAGACAGTGGGAAGGGGAGAGGCGAGTGCCCGTGAGCAGGAGCCACTTAGGCACACCTGGTGGTGAACAATGAGGCCAGGATTAGCATCCCCTCCTCAGGGCCAGCTTCCATTCTAATGCATATGAAACTGCAGCAGCTCCGTGGGAAGTCAGTTGAAGTGCTGGCTCTGGTGTCCCTCAGAATGTCTTGTAGGTGTCCTTTTGTTCTGCTTACCTTCCTTTTCCCCTCCTGATACAAATAAGCCAAATGACATGGTTTTTGAAATATATGCTTCCATTAGGCACTCACATTTCTCTTTACAACTGGAGACCAAACCTCTCCATCCTCAAAATGCTTTAAAGTGAGTCAGCAAGTTAAAGGAATGAAGTCACGACTGTCCAAAGTGGAACTCACTTATTAAAAAAATATATTAATAGATTAGACTATGCATTATGTAAAGCAAGGCCTTTGCTATTTTAAAACTCACTGATCTAGAGTTAAGAACAAAATTAACCTAACTCAATGACTTTTGACTCAAGTAACTTTACAAAAAACAAAACAAAAAACGCTTAGGGAGGTTAACTGAGGTGATAATCTGCCCATAACCATAAACATTTCTGAGACTTCTTTGTTATTCCAATATGATGTTAGTTGTCCCTTTTAAATACTCTTATTATATCCTTGTTTATACCAATATCGTATTTATAACACTTATGGCTACTGTTATCAGTGGGGAGTTCTCTGTGTCCCCACCTATGACTAGTGGAAGTGGGCTTCTTGGGATATCAGGAGAAAAGGAATTTTCTGAGGCTCACATGGGAGAATGAGTGATATTTACTTGCATGAAATTAACCCCCTGAGTTTTCGAGATCCTATCCCCCTCCATCCCACCAAAAAAAATGTCCCATTTGTCTTTAGCAGAACTAGGGTTAAAGCCAGTGTCTAGAGTTTCTCCTCCAAATTTGCACAGTCCAGTCCAACATCTGGCTGGCTTAGCTTGTGTTCCCATCTGCAGTCCATTGTGTGTCAGGTTCACATGGCTATGGAGGGAATAGGGCTGAGTTCAAGGAAGCATGAGCAAAGCCAGAGGAACAAGAGAGAGAGAATTCCTGTGGATTTTAACCTATGATTTCACAAGTTTGCAGTGGCATCACGCCCTCTAGCCAATTAATTTTGTTCCAGACTAGACTGATAAGCAAGCACCTTCCCAACATCACCCCAACTTCACTGTGTATACATCCATCTCCCCTTTGTTGGACCCCTTCCCCCAGTGACCTGCAGGGAATGGGCCAATGGTTCCCTGGGGAGTATGACTTTGTAGCTTCCTGGTGAAGTTGCCCAGATGACCGTGCTTATAGTATCTGGCCTTCCTTTGCTTTCTTCCTATTATTATTATTACCTAATTACATCAGTAACATTATTATTTTGAATGGTCCCAACTCCACCACAGTTACAAAGAAAATACAGTTTTATTATTTCTCAAATAACCACCTTCAGATGGTTTTCCCATCCAGTAACTTCTCAGGAGAATACCATGGCTGGCTGGTCATTTTCAGGTCTCATAAAAAAGATCAATCCAGTCATATTGAAAATTACAACCTCATACCCAATGTAACACTTTCTTCTCTCCAGCCCAGGTTTGACCAATAATTGGATTTGGGGGGTGAGCTTATGTGCTACTCAACTCCTCCCCTCATCATTTGGATTTGTGCTGAAATAGGCAGGAGGGATTTGACACAGGGGTGTTAGTTCTTAATGGACACTGCTGTAGACCACTGTCAGTCATTGCTCTCCCCCTGGCAGTCTTCAACTGGTCATAGACACCATCTGTGTGGCAAGGCTTCCATGTGATTGCACTTCTTTGAGGTTTACCTATGAACTCCTCAGCAGCCTACTCAATACAGTTTCCTCATCCGGAGATCTACTTTAGCTTGACTTCTTCTGGCCCTTCCTCAGCTCCTTCTTATTGAACCCTCCACCCACAGCCTCTAGATGCCTGAGTATTCTGCCTAGTTGCTAGCCTTTTTATGTGTGGTACCAGCATCCTGATTTAAGCCCAGTTACCTCTTAGATGAAAAGAGAGGCATCAATCCTTGCTAATCCACTCCTGAGAAAACAGGTACAGCACCATGCAACATTTTAATTACATATCCCATTTCAGTTGCCTGATGGCTGACTTCTATCTACCTTACTCTCCTGAAATTACCTTGAGGACAGTGGGGTAGGAGGCAGGGGCATCATGGTAATATCTAAATTTTCAGAACCTCGCTTGTTGCCTGGTACAAAGTAGGGGTTCAAATTAGTGAGTGGATGCATTATCAAATGTGTTTTTATAATAAATAAAAATCCCAAGATATTGATGATGTTATAAAGAAAAAATATATATATATAATTGAAGTATATTAACCAACTATATTTTAAACTCTACAGATGAATTCAGCATTATTTGTGCCATATTTATGCTTCATTTATAATATCATCAAATTTTAGGAAATGTGAATTGGGGATTTTGTGTGACCCACAGACTTTGGGACAACTCAACCAAGCAATAATTTTATTTAAATGTCTCAAGTCAGATATAAGTAGTCCTGTACCTTTGGAGAAACACCAATTGTCCCTGGCAATGGGATGAGTGGCATTTCTATGGGCCAGTCATTTCATAGTCCACACTCCATTTCGCAGCTTTAATTCTTTGGGCACAGAGATTCTACATGTGAGCATCTGGGACTTTATGACAGCCTGTGGGTTTTTGTTGTTGTTGTATGTTTATTTGTTTTGTTCAGACAAAAGCATATGGAAAACATACAGTAGTAGCAATTTCACCTTTGAATAGTTACAAAATTCCTTATTACAATAATCCTTAACCTTAACTGCATTTGCTAAATAGTATTTGTGCTTTACCTTTATGTAAGTGTTCCTTAACCATCCCCAAATTCGACTCTCCATCATCAAATTATCTCTTTGTTAATAAAAAGAAATGACTGACAACCGTCTTTTTTAACAAAGCTTTTTAGAAACCACTCTCAAATATCAATGGAAACAAAGACAAGAGCCTCATGAGACCTTATGACATGGTGATTAAGACCACTTGGGTTCAAGTCTACTCCAGCACTTCCTAACTGGGGACCTGAGGACGATAACCAAATCTGGTTACATTTGATTAAACAGATCCAAGGACTAGACTAATTGATCAACAGGTCAGAAGCTCTGGATTACTGACATTGTACCAACGGTTTACATTTGTTTGTTTTAAACACTTCCTGTTCAAAACCTCTTATAACATGAGAAACATCAGTTTCAATTTCACTACCCAGATTGTTTCTAGATTAGAAATCTAAGGCCTAAAAGGTGGTTTGTTGACAGATATATATGTTCCCTTTGCTCACTGCAAATATTGGGCATGCTGAAAGTACCTGAGGGACTCCCCGTGGCTAAGGTGTCAGGAGGATACTCCTGGAGGCCCTCTGCTCACTAAATGTCCTTCAAGGGAAAGATTTTATAGGCGCACAGCACTTTTCAGTTCCAAACATGCTATGAGTTTGACTAAAACTCAGAAAACTTGTCAAACCAAGGATTACTGTCCCCATTTTACAGATAAGGAAAATGAAGCTCAAAGAGGTTAACTGAGGGGCACAGTCACATGTTATTTAATAGCAAAGTGAGGATTAGAACCCCGCTCCTCTGATTTCCAATCCCATGTTTGATCTGCTGTGGTAGCAGAGAGCCGGAAAGGTTATCATCACAGTAGAAAGAAAGTTAATTCAGCTGCAGATTGATTAACCTACAGGGGAATCCAATCAATGTTGGTGGAGAGCCACTTTTCTGTCTACACTGATGTTTTTACCAGCACAGTCTCTCCCATCTAGATGAGAATCAGAATTCCAAATATCAGAACAAGCTAAATTTCTCTCTCCCCCGTGTAGTTGCATCTGTCTACTTTGGGGGAAGATATACATGTTGCTAAAATTTATAGCTGGCAGCTTGGAGTAACTCCTCATTATACTGAGTTCTGTGGCCATGCCCAGCATCTTTCTGGACTTGTGATTATGATGATGGATCTAATAAAAGAGTAAATATTCACATGATTCAAAATGAAAGTGTGAAGGCAGCTTCGAATTTCTGTTAGGTCAATTGCCATTCAGGAGGATAGGTCTGCAGCACAACTTCCTTCCTGTCAGTGGAATACTGGCTCACAGTCAGGAAACGGCGTTTTAAGCGTGTCCATACAGATTTGAACCAGAGAGCGTGTTTTATTTAACAATCCCAGGGGATCAATATTGAGGCAAAAGCAGGAGGGTGAGATTTCATGATTACTATAGGAATATAAAACATGTATGTTTCTTTTATTTTCATAATGAATAGTCATAATTGAAAGCCATCTATCTGTTGCAATTTTGCTTTGAGTTGCTGTGATGCCCTTTTAAAAGTTTTTTTTTCATGTTCACTCTTTCTTTTTAAAAGACCTGAGTATTCACTTCACATTCATTGGAATATGTATGCTACTTTAGCAGAAATATCTATATTTTTATTTATTATAATGATCACATTTTTTCTCACTAAATCTGAAAACCCTCCCACCTTACTATTCTGTTTCCAAAGCACAATATAGTCTGTGCTTGCACATTCAGGATCTCATTAGAATCTATAAAGCAGGACGCCATCAATGACATTGTGTGCCATTGCAAACCCGTATATGAGCATGCAACTTTGTGCTTTTGGGGATAAACATTTTGCCTTGAACATTGCACAGTTTTGTGAATGCGTAAACAACTGGGTTAGTCCTTTCATTCATAACTTCCTAACTTCAGAAAGTTTACCACAAATATTTGCACTACCAAAGTTTTACATAAAGTCTCTTTATTTTCAAAGAGCAATTAGAAAATGAGTAACAATGATAATTTTGCTTAAGAAACAAATTGGGCCCACTTTATATTTCTGTCAGTTTCCTGGAATATTTACTCATGCTTAATTTGAAGAGATTATGCCTTATATTTTCTGGTTAGGCAAAGTAGGTCCAAGTTCTAATTTCCTTTGGAAATTATCTATTTAACAACTTCTATCTTATTTTTCATAATAATTTTAGGTAAATATCAATAAAAAATAATATAATTCTGGAATCTAACCTGTCTCTTTAAGATGTGTGACAAGGCTAGAAGCAAAGAATCTGCAATATTCTTTATAATTTCATGGGGTCTTCTGAGGAAATGTGCCAATTTTATGGGGACTCGTAGGGAAAAATTTTGATTTCATGTGGATTCGAGTGAAAAGGTAAATTTCATGGGATTTCTAAAAATGGCTGGATTTCTCAGGATCCATGAAATCTATGACAGCCATGGAGAAAATGCCCCTCTCTTGTCATGGAGTAAATTTTAGTGCAGTTTGGCAAAACTTTATTTCTTATACACCTGCTATGTGTACATTAAACATTTTGCTTTTTTTTTTAATTATTGACCTTTATATAGATGTGTGTGAATACTAAAGGTGGTACTTTGTGTAAGTAACAACAATGTTGTTACTTTGTCAGTTGCTTACAGCATATGTTGTGTTGTCACTCGCACACATGTGACTCATGTGGTGGCTTATGTGGGAGTCAGGTCAGACGCTTAGAGTTTTGGTGGTCCTTGTCAGGGAATGGAGAGTCGCCTCACTCCTTTTGCCATAGTCTTCATAGGGTCATAGGATGTTAGGTCTAGAGGAGACCTTAGACATCACCCAGTGTGATGGTCCCCCAAGGGTGTTCCAAGGTCTAAACATCTGATCAGAGTGCCCTTGGGAACTTGTTAAAAATGCAAACTCCTTGGCCCTACCCCAGACTCTATGACCCTGATTCTCAGAGGGTGGAGCTTGAGAATCTGCCTTTAAAATTCATCAACTTAGCTAATTCTGATCCTGATGCATACTTCAGTTTGGGAGCCACTGTTCAAATGCAATTCTCTTCCCAACTCATGACTGACTACCACATTGTCTCTTATGACTTCTAGATCTTCTCTAAGATCCCTCTTTAGAGCAAGGCTGAGGCCTGGTGAGGTGCCATTAGCTGAACGTGTGTGTGGAACTGGGGCTCAGCCACAGCGAAGGCTGCTGGGAAGAGAAGAAGTCAAAGCCCGAGTCTGTTGCATTCACTGTGCTTCACCTATGGAAGCACAGTGAACGCAACAGATATAATAACTCACTGATTCAGGTGAGCTCTATTGGAGTAACAGGCAGTATTTTCTTGATGGAGGATTTTTTGTTTTCTTTCTGAAATGGTGAACAACTCTTGACAAAGTCCCAAAGAAAACAAAATAAAATTTTACCTTAATTGTTGTGGTGCCTGCATTCATGCAAAATTCAGTATATATTAAAACAGTAAAAAACACTTTGTTTTTAATATGTGAAATAATATTAGATTCTAATGCAGATAATTAGGAAAAGATTTTTCACATACTTGAATCTTCAATGGGACATTAGAAGGTAGTGTTGGGTATAGTAACAATTTTTCTTATTCAGGTCTTTCAGCATTGCAAGATATCCAACATTTATGTCTTCCAAAAATTCATAATGCTTCCTAATTATTGTGACCAGAAAAACTTCTCAACTTCCAAAATGCCTTCTTGGTGGTACCATGATTTTGAGAACCATTTTCACTGGCTTTGTAACTTTTTAGCCACACCATATGCAAATCTTTCTAAAATGAAAATCTGCTCATGTAATATTCTTGCTTAAAGTATTTGATATTTTCCCGTGCCTTCAGGAATAAAGTTCAACAACTTAGCTTACCATGCAGAAATCATCATGGTCTGGTCCCTTGCATTCCTTTAGTTTCATCACCCATGGCTCAGGCATACTGCAGTGTTTAAGCACCATGCTACTTTATGACTCCACATCTTTAGATGTGCCTTTTCCTAGAAGATGATCTTTCTTCCTTTTGTTCATTCAGAGCTCAAGGATCCCATTTTTGGTAAGGCCTCTTGGACAGCCAATTTTTGTTATATTGCCTTTCCTCTGTGCTCTCATGGCAGTAATCTAGGCACACATTGTAATGTAATTATTGATTTATTCAACCTCTTAAAGCAGTGGTTCCCAACCTTCCTAATGCCTTGACCCTTTAATACAGTTCCTCATGTTGTGGTGACCCCCAACCATAAAATTATTTTTGTTGCTACTTCATTACTATAATTTTGCCACTGTTATGAATCATAATGTAAATATCTGATATGCAGGATGTATTTTCATTGTTACAAATTGAAAATAATTAAAGCATAGTGATTAATCACAAAAACAATATGTAATTATATATGTGTTTTCCGATGGTCTTAGGTATCCCCTGTGAAAGGGTCGTTAAGGGGTCGCGACCCACAGGTTGGTGACCCACAGGTTGAGAACCGCTGTCTTAAAGTAAGGACTTTAATGTTTATCTATAAAATGTTTATATTTCTTAGCATGACCTACAAAAATCATCAAGATATGCTCCTACATATATATCTAACATCATCACTCATGATCTTCCACCACTTTGTATTATAGCCATATCTAAAACTTGCCTTACACTTTCTAGATCTTACCCTAGAGCCTCTACCCTTGGACATCGTGGAAAAACCATTTCTGTTACAATCATCTGTGTAACTCTTTCTCATTCTATAAATATCAGCTGAAATTGTCATCAAAATCATTGAGAATCTGTTGGAGTCATGTATAGTGTTTGGTCCTGAAGTTTATATGGACTAGTAATCCAGTCGTAAATCTTCCATTACTCTTGAGGCTGGATTAAGAGCCTTTCTCTGCCAAATCTCTAGCACAGCAGTTAACTCACAATATTACATTTGGACTGTAAACTTCTTGAGGAAAGACAATGAACCATTTTTATCATTATTATTATTATTTTTCTTTATTGATTAAGGTATTACAATGTGTCCTTATCGCACCATTGCCCCCCAAACCCCCATTCATGCCCTCACTCCCCTGGTGTCTGTGTCCATTGATTAGGCTTATATGCATGCATACAAGTCCTTTGGTTGATCTCTCCCCCTTACCCCCATCCTCCCCTACTTTCCCTCTGAGGTTTGGTGGTCTGATTGATGTTTCTGTCTCTGGATCTATTTTTGTCCATCAATTTATGTTGTTCATTATATTCCATAAATGAGTGAGATCATGTGTTATTTATCTTTCTCTGACTGGCTTATTTCATTTATTTTTTTTTTTTTTTTTTTTTTTTTTTTTTTTTTTGCTTTTTATTTTATTTATTTATTTTTTTAATATTTTTTTATTTTTTGCTTAAAGTATTACAAAGGGTATTACATAAGTGTCCTTTTTTTCCCCCCCGCCCTTGACACACCCCTACCCTCCCTTACCCCCCAGTGTCTTATGTCCATTAGTTATGCTTATATGCATGCATACAAGTCCTTCGGTTGATCTCTTACTCCCCTCCCTCCTGCCCCCCAACTCTCTCTGGCCTTCCCACTGCAGTTTGGCAATCAGTTTGAGGCAGCTCTGCCTCTGTATCTATTATTGTTCAAAAGTTTGTAATGGTCTTTATTATCCATGAATGAGTGAGATCATGTGGTATTTTTCCTTCACTGACTGGCTTGTTTCACTTAGCATAATGCTCTCCAGCTCCATCCATGATGTTGCAAATGGTAGGAGTTCCTTCTTTTTAACAGCAGCATAGTATTCCATCGTGTAGATGTACCACAGTTTTCTAATCCATTCATCTACTGATGGGCACTTAGGCTGTTTCCAGATCTTAGCTATGGTGAATTGTGCTGCTACGAACATCTGGTTACATATATCCTTTCTGATAGGTGTTTCTGGTTTCTTGGGATATATTCCTAGTAGTGGGATCACAGGGTCAAATGGGAGTTCCATTTCCAATTTTTTGAGGAACCTCCATACTGCCTTCCATAGTGGCTGCACCAGTCTGCATTCCCACCAGCAGTGCACAAGTGTTCCTTTTTCTCCACATCCTGCATCCTTGCCATTTGTTGATTTGTTGATGACAGCCATTCTGACAGGTGTGAGATAGTACCTCATTGTCGTTTTGATTTGCATATCTAGGATGATTAGTGACTTTGAGCATGTTTTCATATGTCTCTTGGCCTTCCTTATGTCCTCTTTCAAAAAGTATCTATTTAGGTCCATTGCCCATTTTTTTATTGGGTTGTTTATCTTCCTATTGTTAACTTGTATGAGTTCCCTGTAAATGTTGGAGATTAAACCCTTATCAGAGATAACATTGGCAAATATGTTCTCCCATGCAGTGGGCTTTCTTGATGTTTTGTGGATTGCCGGAAGCAGGTCCATCCTGGCTGCTTGACACAGTTGCTGCAAGGAAGAAACATCTGCACAGCTTAGAGTTCTTAATATGTTTGCTCCCCTTCTTAGCTCTATGTGTTTTAACCAAGGTCACCTCTCTGAGAAAGGTTCTTTCCCCAGGTGGGTATTTTTCCCTGGAGTTAGGGATTAACAGGACTAAGGAAGGGAATAAATTCGTAAAACCCCTTAACTAAGTGCCAGGCAGGTAGTTAATCACTTTAACTATGAACAATCACGCTTAAGCTACATAATCTTTACTTAGGATAATCTCCTTCAGTTACTTCCTTGTAGCTTAATAGAACAATAGAGTAACCTTGGAATGGAGATAAGAAACGCTCTAAACTTTGGAATAGAATGGATAGGATTAAAATCAACTGGTATAAATACAGATGTAACAGGACAATACAGACCGAACCTGGCTAGAGAACCTCGTTATGCTGATCAACTGAATGCTGTCTCCGTGTCATTCCTTCTTCGCCGACTCCGTCCACACCTTTGGAAACCCTTGGACCTGCTGGGGCTGGACCCCAGCTGAGGATGGTTTCTTTTGCTGTGCAGAAGCTTTTTATTTTAATGTAGTCCCATTTGTTTATTTTCTCTTTAGTTTCCATTGCCCTAGGAGCTGTATCGGTGAAGATATTGCTTGGGCATATATCTGAGATTTTGCTGCCTGTGGATTCCTCTAGTCCTTTATCCATTTTGAGTTTATTTTTGTGTATGGTGTAAGTTGATGGTCTAGTTTCATTTTTTTTTTTTTTGCATGTATCTGTCCAATTTTCCCAACACCATTTACTAAAGAGACTGTCTTGATTCCATTGTATGTTCTTGTCTCCTTTGTGAAATATTAATTGAGCGTAGTGGTTTGGGTCGATTTCTGGGTTCTCTATTCTATTCCATTGATCTATATGTCTGTTCTTGTGCCAGTACCAGGAAGTTTTGAGAACTGTGGCTTTGTAATACAGCTTGATATCTGGTATTGAGATCCCTCCTACTTTGTTCTTCTTTCTTGAGATTGCTGCAGCTATTTGGGATCTTTTTTTATTCCAGATGAATTTTTGAGAGTTTGTGCTCTGAAATATGCCATTGGTATTAATGGTGGGTGCATTGAATCTATAGATTGCTTTGGGTAGTATGGACATTTTAATGATGTTGATTCTACCAATCCATGAATATGGTATGTTCTTTCATCTGTTTATGTCTTCTTCTATCTCTTTTTTCAGTGTCCTGTAGTTTTCTGAGTACAGGTCTTTTACCTCCTTAGTTAAGTTTATTCCTAGGTATCTTAATTTTTTTGGTGTGATGGTAAATGGGATTATTTTTTTAGTCTCTCTATAAGTTCACTATCAATGTAGAGAAATGCCATAAATTTTGTGGCATTAATTTTGTATCCTGCTATATTGATGGATTCATTTATTAAGTCTAATAATTTTTGTTGGAGTCTTTAGGGTTTTCTATGTACCATATCATGTCATCTGCGAATAATGACAGTATTACATTTTCTTTTCCAATTTGGATACCTTTTATTTCTTCTTGTCTAATTGCTATGGCTAGCACTTCCTGAACTATCTCAAACAGGAGTGCTAGGTGAAATGGTCTCAGTTTTTTCCCATTGAGTATGATGTTGGCTGTAGGTTTGCCATATAAGCCTTTTATTATGCTGAGGTATGATCCCTCTATTCCCATTTTGCTGAGGTTTTTATCAAGAAAGGGTGTTGGATTTTGTCAAATGCTTTTTCTGCATCAATTGATATGACTATGTGATTTTTATCTCTCAATTTATTTATGTGATGTATCACATTTATTGATTTACGGATATTGTACCATCCTTGCATCCCCGGGATAAATCCTCCTTGGACATGGTGTATGATTTTTCTGATGTAATGCTGGATCTGATTTGCTAGAATTTTGTTAAGGATTTTAGCATCAGTGTTCATGAGGGATATTGGCCTGTAATTCTCTTTCATTGTGTTGTCTTTATCTGGTTTTGGTATTAGGGTGATGCTGGCTTCATAGAAAGAGCTTGGAAGTGTTTTTTCCTCTTGAATTTTTGGAATAGTCTGAGGAGGATAGGTTTTAGTTCTTCCTTGAATGTTTGGTAAAACTCCTCTGTGAAGCTGTCTGGCCCCTGGCTTTTGTTCACTGGAAGCTTTTAAATGACTGCTTCAATTTCTTCCATAGTTATCGGCCTATTGAGATTTTTAGATTCTTCCTGATTGAGTTTTGGAAGGTTGTATTTTTCTAGGAATATGTTCATTTCCTCCATGTTGTCTAGTTTGTTGGAATAGAGTTGTTCATAGTATTTTTTAACAATCATTTGTATTTCTGTGGGGTCTGTTGTTATTTCACCTCTTTCATTTCTGATTTTGTTTATTTGGGTCCTCTCTCTTTGCTTCTTGGTGAGCATGGCTAGAGGGTCATCAATCTTTTTTATCCTTTCAAAGAGTCAGATCTTGGTTTCATTGATCTTTTGTATTGTTTTTTTGGTCTCTATGTCATTTATTTCTGCTCTGATCTTTATTATATCCTTCCTTCTGCTCACTCTGGGTTTTTCTTGTTGCTCTCTTGCTAATTCTTTAAGTTGTAGAGTTAGATGATTTACTACCATTTTTTTCTTATTTTTTGAGGTAGGCCTGTAGAGCTATAAACTTCCCTCTCAGGACTGCTTTCATTGTGTCCCATAGATTTTGGATTTTTCTGATTTCATTGTAATTAGTTTCCATGATGTTTTCAATTTCTTCTTTGATCTCTTTGGTAATCCAATCATTGTTTATACTAGCATGCTGTTCAGCTTCCAAGTGTTTGAATTTTTTGGATTGTTTTTATTGTAGTTTATTTCTAATAATCTGAGAAGATGCTTGATATGATCACAATCTTTTGAATTTGGCGAGACTTTGCTAGTGGCCCAATATGAGGTCTATTTTTGAAAATGTCCCATGTGCACTTGAGAAGAATGTATATTCTGTGGCTTTGGGGTGAAATGTTCTGAAGATGTCAATTAAGTCCATCTGATCTAGTGAGTCATTTAGGATTGCTGTTTCTTTGCTGATTTTTTTTTGTCTAGAGAATTTATCCAGTGATGTCAGTGGTATATTAAAGTCCCCTACCATGATTGTATTGTTGTCAGTCTCTCCTTTGATATCTTCCAGGAGTTTTTCTATGTATTTGGATGCTCCTGCATTGGGTGCATACATGTTTATCAGAGCTATATCCTCTTGTTATATTGATCCCTTCAGTATTATGAAGTGGCCTTCCTTATCTCATGTTATGGCCTCCACTTTGAGGCCTATTTTGTCAAATATGAGTATTACTACCCCAGCTTTTTTTTCATTTCCATTTGCCCGAAAGATATTTTTCCATCCCTTCACTTTCAGTCTGTGTGAGTCCCTTGTTCTGAGGTGGGTCTCTTGTAGACGCATATAAATGGGTCATGTGTTCTTATCCATTCAGCCACTCGATGTCTTTTGATTGGAGCATTTAGTCCGTTTACATTTAAAGTTATTATTGATAGGTACTTGTTTGTAGCCATTTTTATTTTTTGTGCCCGTGTTCCTTCTTCCCTTTTTATTTCTTCTTTTACACTAGTCCCTTTAGTATGTCTTGCAATGCTGACTTGGTACTGATAAACTCCCTTAGCTTTTTTTTGTTTTTGTCTGTGAAGCTTCTTATTTACCTTTCAATTTTGAATGATAGCCTTGCTGGATAGAATATTCTTGGATCCAGTCCCTTGCTTTGCATCACTTTTTAAATTTCCTTCCATTCTTTTCTGGCCTGATGTTTTTTGTTGAGGAATCATTTGATAATCTAATGGGAGATGCCTTGTACATAACTTTCTGTCTCTCTCCTCAAGCCTTTAATATTCTCTCCTTGCCCTGAACATTTGCCATCATAATTATGATGTGTCTTGGTGTGGGTCTTTTCAGGTTCATCTTGTTTGGGACTCTGCTTGTGAAACTTTTCTTCCCCACATCAGGGAAGTTTTCTGACATTATTTCTACAAAAAGGTTTTCTAACCCTTGTCCCTCTTCTTGTTCTTCTGGCACCCCTATTATTTGTATGTTGCTTTGTTTCATGTTGTCCCAAAGCTCCCTTATGCTCTCCTCCTGTCTTTTAATTTTTTTCTCCAATTGCAGTTCAGTTTGGGTTTATTTTGCTTCCCTGTCTTCTAATTCGCTAATTTGGTCCTCCACTTCTCCTAGTTTACTGTTGAAACTTTCCATGGTGTTTTTTATTACAATTATATCACTCTTTATTTCTTCTTGATTCATACATAAGTTGTTGATTTTTTCATCTGTCTGGTTTATGAACCGTGTGACCCTTATTCTGATTTCTTTTTCTGACATATTTCACACATCTGTTTCATTTAGCTGCTTTTCTGGCAATTCCTCCTTTTTTTCCCCTTTGGGTGTTGCTTTGGCTACCTATTTTTGCTCTCACCAAAGGATCTAGGTGTCTAGTTGTGCAGGGGCTGCTCCTTGAGTGGCTGTAGCTCCTCAGGCTGCAGCTGCTCCCCAGGTGGTCATGGCAGAGGTTGCTCCTCAGTTGTCAGCAGCTCCTCTGGTGGTCGCTGTTGGTAGCAATGGTGGCTCCTCTGGCTGGCGAGGGCAGCCTGCTCATGCAGCTGCTATTCCTCGGACAGGGGTGGACTGTGCAAGGCTGCTGCTCTTTGAACGGGGAGCAGGCAACTCTCACAGCTGCTGCTCCTTGGATGAGGGAAGGCCATGTAAGGCTGCTGCTCCACAGCCTGGGATGGGTTGCTCGTGGGGCTCCTGCTCCTCAGATGTGAGTGGGCTGCTCACGTGGCTGCTGCTTGCATGGTCGCAGTGCCCTGGGCTAAAGCTTTGGGCTGGTCAGAGGGGAGCATGCTTCAGAACTCACAGGAGCCTGCGCTCGGGGTGGCTGGAGTCAGTGACTGTGGGACCAAAGCCGAAGCAGCAGGTCCCTGGCAGGGGTGGCTGTAGAGTCTAGGATGTTATCTGAGGGCACCATGGGTGGAGGTGAGGCTGGGCTCCCAGTCACAGCAGCTCTGCCCTTCAAAAAGGTGAGGCCTGTGAGGAAGAACCTGCTGCTCCGGGACTGTTTGCAATGGTAGCAGAGGCTGCCTGGTTAGGCGAGCCCAGTAAGCCTGCCCCCAATGGTCCTGCAGGATCTAACTGTGCCACACACACACACACACACACACACACACACACCACATGACCACACACTCCTCTTTTGCTCCCTCACTCACTCGTGCTCTCTCCCTCACTGTCACCTTCTTCCTGCCTCTTGTTGGGTCTGGAGTGTTATTGACCCATTCGTGGATGGAGCCTCCTCTCTGGGCTTGCTCTCTAGCGCATTGGCCAGATAGGATAAAATTCACCTCGACAAGACATGACACAAAGGGAACAAAATACAAATGTACTCAGAACACCGATAACCCCAATATAAGTGATCACCAGAGAAAAGAGAATCAGGGGAGAGAAAAGAGAACACATATGATATTGAAGAGAGAAAAAATTGTATGAGAGAAAAGAAAAAGAAGAAAAAGGAAGAAAGAGGGAAATATATATATATATATATATATATATATATAGAGAGAGAGAGAGAGAGAGAGAGAGAGAGAGAGAAAACACCAGTGAACAAACAGGTAAAACCAAAACAAACACTAAATATCCAGTAAAGAGGATGGGGCAGAATCTTATATACAGAAAATAAGGTTAAGAATTGGATGAATATGGGGAGGACCTTTGTTTCAATAATGGGGGAAGGAAGAAAGAAGGAATGAGTGGATAGAGGGAAGGGGAAGAAAATAATTAATAATAATTTTTTTAAAAAA
>NW_005871423.1:451521-456465 GCF_000147115.1 Myotis lucifugus | reverse complement strand
ACTCCCAGTTCTGTTTCCCAGGCTCCCCCAAAAAACAATCTTCCCCTACAAGCTCTGCTAGTGACCCCACCTGGGCACTCACATGCACTGGGCTCAACAATCAAACCCACAGAAGTAAGAGGAAGTGTGCGAACAAGAGCCTGGGAAGCTGCTGAACTCGCAGGGTCCCCCCTCCCAGAACCGCGCGGAGTGTCTGCGCGCGCCCAAGCCCCGGCAAGAGGCACGGATTTTGGAGAGCGCGGATTTTGGCGGACGCAGATTTTTCCCCGCGCCCGCGCGCGCGTTCCTCGCTCCAACCTGAACTGCGAACCGTACCTTCGAGGCAAGTCCAACCTTTCCGTGGAGGGGTGCAGGTCTCCCCTTGGCTCTTGCAGTCGCGCTGTTTGCGAATCGCTGCTCCGGGTCAGTAGCCGCCGGGCTAGTAGCCGATCTCTGGATGCCGGTGAACGCTGCCTGAGATGGCGCGGTCCCGCCGCTGCGCTGGCGCCCAGAGGGAGGTTTCAGCCTCAATCTCCAACCATCCGCATTTTTTAGGAGTTTTCTGTCTTTCCTGGCTGCAGACTGTCTCTCAGCTGAGCCTCCCCAGCTTGAACGGGCTGATTGTTACCCGTTTCAGCTGCTCGCCCCCATCTGGTCCGGGACAAAGCACCAACACGTCCGTCTAAGCCTCCGCCATTTTCTCTCTCTGGCTTATTTCATTTAGATTAATGCTCTCCAGCTCCATCCATGAAGTTGCAAATGTTAAGAATTCCTTCTTTTTTACCGCAGTGCAATATTCCATTGTGTAGATGTACTACAGTTTTCTAATTCACTCATCTGCTGATGGGCACTTAGGCTGTTTCCAAATCTTCACTATTATAAATTGTGCTGATATGAACAGAGGGGTGCATATATCCTTTCTTACTGGTGTTTCTAGTTTCTTAGGATATATTCTTAGAAGTGGGATCACTGGGTCAAATGGGAATTCCATTTTTAGTTTTTTGAGGAAACTCCATACTGTTCTCCACAGTGGCTGCACCAGTCTGCATTCCCACCAGCAGTGCACGAGGGTTCCTTTTTCTCTGCATCCTTGCCATTTGTTGATTTGTTGATGACAGCCATTCTGACAGGTGTGAGATAGTACCTCATTGTCGTTTTGATTTGCATATCTAGGATGATTAGTGACTTTGAGCATGTTTTCATATGTCTCTTGGCCTTCCTTATGTCCTCTTTCAAAAAGTATCTATTTAGGTACATTGCCCATTTTTTTATTGGGTTGTTTATCTTCCTATTGTTAACTTGTATGAGTTCCCTGTAAATGTTGGAGATTAAACCCTTATCAGAGATAACATTGGCAAATATGTTCTCCCATGCAGTGGGCTTTCTTGATGTTTTGTGGATTGCCGGAAGCAGGTCCATCCTGGCTGCTTGACACAGTTGCTGCAAGGAAGAAACATCTGCACAGCTTAGAGTTCTTAATATGTTTGCTCCCCTTCTTAGCTCTATGTGTTTTAACCAAGGTCACCTCTCCGAGAAAGGTTCTTTCCCCAGGTGGGTATTTTTCCCTGGAGTTAGGGATTAACAGGACTAAGGAAGGGAATAAATCGGTAAAACCCCTTAACTAAGTGCCAGGCAGGTAGTTAATCACTTTAACTATGAACAATCACGCTTAAACTACATAATCTTTACTTAGGATAATCTCCTTCAGTTACTTCCTTGTAGCTTAATAGAACAATAGAGTAACCTTGGAATGGAGATAAGAAACGCTCTAAACTTTGGAATAGAATGGATAGGATTAAAATCAACTGGTATAAATACAGATGTAACAGGACAATACAGACCGAACCTGGCTAGAGAACCTCGCTACGCTGATCAACTGAATGCTGTCTCCGTGTCATTCCTTCTTCGCCGACTCCGTCCACACCTTTGGAAACCCTTGGACCTGCTGGGGCTGGACCCCAGCTGAGGATGGTTTCTTTTGCTGTGCAGAAGCTTTTTATTTTAATGTAGTCCCATTTGTTTATTTTCTCTTTAGTTTCCATTGCCCTAGGAGCTGTATCAGTGAAGATATTGCTTGGGCATATATCTGAGATTTTGCTGCCTGTGGATTCCTCTAGTCCTTTATCCATTTTGAGTTTATTTTTGTGTATGGTGTAAGTTGATGGTCTAGTTTCATTTTTTTTGGGCATGTATCTGTCCAATTTTCCCAACACCATGTACTGAAGAGACTGTCTTGATTCCATTGTATGTTCTTGTCTCCTTTGTGAAATATTAATTAAGCGTAGTGGTTTGGGTCGATTTCTGGGTTCTCTATTCTATTCCATTGATCTATATGTCTGTTCTTGTGCCAGTACCGGGAAGTTTTGAGAACCGTGGCTTTGTAATACAGCTTGATATCTGGTATTGAGATCCCTCCTACTTTGTTCTTCTTTCTTAAGATTGCTGCAGCTATTTGGGATCTTTTTTTATTCCAGATGAATTTTTGGAGAGTTTGTGCTGTGAAATATGCCATTGGTATTTTAATGGGGAGTGCATTGAATCTATAGATTGCTTTGGGTAGTATGGACATTTTAATGATGTTGATTCTACCAATCCATGAATATGGTATGTTCTTCCATCTGTTTATGTCTTCCTCTATCTCTTTTTTCAGTGTCCTGTAGTTTTCTGAGTACAGGTCTTTTACCTCCTTAGTTAAGTTTATTCCTAGGTATCTTAATTTTTTTGGTGTGATGGTAAATGGGATTGTTTTTTTAGTCTCTCTGTAAGTTCACTATCAATGTATAGAAATGCCATAAATTTTGTGGCATTAATTTTGTATTCTGCTACATTGACGGATTTATTTATTAAGTCTAATAATTTTTTGATGGAGTCTTTAGGGTTTTCTATGTACCATATCATGTCATCTGCGAATAATGACAGTATTACATTTTCTTTCCCAATTTGGATACCTTTTATTTCTTCTTGTTTAATTGCTATGGCTAGCACTTCCTGAACTATGTCAAACAGGAGTGGTGAAAGTGGGCATCCCTGTCTCATTTCTGTTCTTAGGTGAAATGGTCTCAGTTTTTTCCCATTGAGTATGATGTTGGCTGTAGGTTTGTCATATAAGGCTTTTATTATGCTGAGGTATGATCCCTCTATTCCCATTTTGCTGAGGTTTTTTTCAAGAAAGGGTGTTGGATTTTGTCAAATGCTTTTTCTGCATCAATTGATATGACTATGTGATTTTTATCTCTCAATTTATTTATGTGATGTATCACATTTATTGATTTACGGATATTGTACCATCCTTGCATCCCTGGGATAAATCCTACTTGGACATGGTGTATGATTTTTCTGATGCAATGCTGGATCTGATTTGCTAGAATTTTGTTAAGGATTTTAGCATCAATGTTCATGAGGGATATTGGCCTGTAATTCTCTTTCATTGTGTTGTCTTTATCTGGTTTTGCTATTATGGTGATGCTGGCTTCATAGAAAGAGCTTGGAAGTGTTTTTTCCTCTTGAATTTTTGGAATAGTCTGAGGAGGATAGGTTTTAGTTCTTCCTTGAATGTTTGGTAAAACTTCCCTGTGAAGCTGTCTGGCCCCTGGCTTTTGTTTGCTGGAAGCTTTTAAATGACTGCTTTAATTTCTTCCATAGTTATCGGCCTATTGAGATTTTTAGATTCTTCCTGATTGAGTTTTGGAAGGTTGTATTTTTCTAGGAATATGTCCATTTCCTCCATGTTGTCTAGTTTGTTGGAATAGAGTTGTTCATAGTATTTTTTAACAATCCTTTGTATTTCTGTGGGGTCTGTTGTTATTTCTCCTCTTTCATTTCTGATTTTGTTTATTTGGGTCCTCTCTCTTTGCTTCTTGGTGAGCATGGCTAGAGGGTCATCAATCTTGTTTATCCTTTCAAAGAGCCAGCTCTTGGTTTCATTGATCTTTTGTATTCTTTTTTGTCTCTATGTCATTTTTTTCTGCTCTGATCTTTATTATCTCCTTCCTTCTGCTCACTCTGGGCTTTTCTTGTTGCTCTCTTTCTAATTCTTTAAGTTGTAGAGTTAGATGATTTACTACCATTTTTTTTTTTTTGAGGTAGGCCTGTAGAGCTATAAATTTCCCTCTCAGGACTGCTTTCATTGTGTCCCATAGGTTTTGGATTGTTGTGTTTTTATTGTCATTAGTTTCCATGATGTTTTCAATTTCTTCTTTGATCTCTTTGGTAATCCAATCATTATTTATAATAGCATGCTGTTCAGCTTCCAAGTGTTTGAATTTTTTGGATTGTTTTTATTGTAGTTTATTTCTAATTATCTGAGAAGATGCTTGATATGATCTCAATCTTTTGAATTTGGCAAACTTTGCTAGTGACCCAATATGTGGTCTATTTTTGAAAATGTCCCATGTGCACTTGAGAAGAACGTATATTCTGTGGCTTTGGGGTGAAATGTTCTGAAGATGTAAATTAAGTCCATCTGATCTAATGAGTCATTTAGGATTGCTGTTTCTTTGCTGATTTTTTTGTCTAGAGAATTTATCCAGTGATGTCAGTGGTATATTAAAGTCCCCTACCATGATTGTATTATTGTCAGTCTCTCCTTTGATATCTTCCAGGAGTTTTTCTATATTTGGATGCTCCTGCATTGGGTGCATACATGTTTATCAGGGCTATATCTTCTTGTTGTATCGATCCCTTCAGTATTATGAAGTGGCCTTCCTTATCTCATGTTATGGCCTCCACTTTGAGGTCTATTTTGTCAAATATGAGTATTACTACCCCAGCTTTTTTTTCATTTCCATTTGCCTGAAAGATATTTTTCCATCCCTTCACTTTCAGTCTGTGTGAGTCCCTTGTTCTGAGGTGGGTCTCTTGTAGACGCATATAAATGGGTCATGTGTTCTTATCCATTCAGCCACTCGATGTCTTTTGATTGGAGCATTTAGTCCGTTTACATTTAAAGTTATTATTGATAGGTAC
>NW_005871423.1:377421-451421 GCF_000147115.1 Myotis lucifugus | reverse complement strand
AAAATTTTTTTGCATATGCCTCAACTTTATGTCCTGGTCAGGTGAATTTTTAATCCTTACTAGAGGCCTAGTGCATGAAATTCGTGCACTGGGGGGCTGTCCCTCAACCCACCTGCACCCTTTCCAATTTGGGACCCCTCGGACATCCTTCTCACAATTCAGGACTGCTGGCTCCCAACTGCTCACCTGCCTGCTAGCCTGATCACCCCCTAATCACTACCTTGCCAGCCTGATTGATGCCTAACTGCTCCTCTGCCAGCCCGATTTCCCCTAACTGCCCTCCCCTGCCGGCCCGGTCACCCCCAACTGCCCTCCCCTGCTTGCCTGGTTGCCCCCAACTGCCCTCCCCTGAAGGCTTGGTCACCCCTAACTGCCTCCCCTGCAGGTCTGGTCCCCCATAACTGCCCTCCCTCCCCTGCAGGCCTGGTTGTCCCCAACTGCCCTCTCCTGCCAGCCTGATCTCCCACAACTGCCTTCCCCTGCTGGCCATCTTGTGGTGGCCATCTTGTGACCACATAGAGGTGGGCCATCTTGTGCAAGAGCATGATGGTCAATTTGCATATTACCTCTTTATTATATAGGATTTGCCACTGAAAATGAAGTAAGACATTATCTGGTTAGAAGCAAAAGGTAGGCACTTCTGTGGGAAAGAGCTTTGCTTATATATTACTAGAGGCCTGCACCAGTGGGGTCCCGATCTTGCACTTGCGGGATCAGGCCGAAACTGGTTCTCTAAAATCCCCCGAGGATTCCCAGATTGCAAGAGGGCATAGGCCAGACCAAGGGACCCCACTGGTGCACGATCAGGGCTGGGGAGGGACGCAGGAGTTTGGGCAGCCTGGGAGGGACCATAGGAAGGCTCCAGGGCATGTTCAGCTCATCTCGCTCAGTCCCGATTGTCTGGACCCCAGCAGCAAGCTAACCTACAGGTTGAAGCATCTGCCCCCCTGGTGGTCAGTGAATGTCGTAGCAAGGGGTTGAGCAGCCTTAGCATATCATTAGCATATTACACTTTGATTGGTTGGATGGACAACTGGATGACTAGACACTAAGCATATTAGGGTTTTATTACATAGGATTTGGTCATATTTACTCAACCTTATTGTATAACAAAGAACTGTGTTTGGAGCTCTAGAAAGCTTCTAAAAAGTGGAACAAAAATATGCCACCCAAGATTTTCCTGTTACTGTCAGTTGTTTCTGAGGAATTGATAATAAGGCTCCTTTGCCTTTTTTTTTTTTTTACCAGATTTTAAACTCTATGAGGTCATATAATTATTTATTCACACAAGGTGTCAGTTTGGAGGATTTTGCTATGAGTCAGGCACTGTTCTAGGTACCAGAAGGTAATAGCAGAAAACACAACCAAGAACTTTGGTAAGTAGCTAGTGTGTGTGTGTGTGTGTGTGTGTGTGTGTATGTGTGTGTGTGTGTGTTGTGGTGTGTAGAGAGAGGAAGTGTTTATGTATATTTATGCATACATGGAAAGAGGGGAAAAGGTAATAGAAAAATAAATATAAAACCTATCATGTGCTGTAAGGGGATGCCAATGATAATGGGTACCATGAAGAAAAACAAAGGCAGGATAAGGAGTTAGAGACTGTCGAGGGAGATGAGGTAATTCCTATCTTATATGAATAGTAAAAAGAGCCTCTGATAGGTCATTTAAAACAAAAACAAAAACTGAGACCTGAATGAAGTAGAGGAATGAGCCCTGTCATGACCTGAATAAGGATATTCTAAGCAGAGGCAACAGCAGAGAAAGCGGCTCTGAATCAGGAGAATGTCTGGCATTTTTCAACAACAGCAAAGTCTGGAATTGAGAAATGAGGGAGGAAGGACACAGCAAAGGGCTAAACTGTAGAGGGTCTTCTAGGCCGTGGAAAAGAGTTTGGATTTTACTTTGAATGAGATGGGAAGCATTAGTGAGCTTTGAGCAAAGAGGGCTCGCTGTGGCCGCTGTGTTCAGAATAGACCAGAGGAGCAAGTATGGAACTTCATTATCTTTACTCACTGCCTCTGGATAAACATATAGGGTTGTAGAGGGAATTGAGTAAGATAATGCACATGAGGAGCAATTCAGTGACTTAATATATCCTACGATCCTAGAACATGAAGGTATTCAGTGTGTTGGCTCGGGAGCCAGCATCATTAAGTGGCTTAGAGATGAGCTTGGACATTTCACTGTGTGGGTTCATTCCTAGCTCCATTTCTAACCTGTGTGATTTTAGAAAAGTTACTTGACTCCTGCATTCCCTGAGTTTCTCTTCTGTCAAGTGTGAACAGTAATAATCTCTACTCTGCGGAATCATTGTGAGTAGAATACTTAGAGCACCATCTTGCCCACAGTACACACTCCACATGGGTTTTCAGTATCACTGTAGAGATTTTGCACTTTACAAAGTGGCTTCATGTGCTCCATCTCACAAGATCATGTCGTAAATGGTGTAAGCATTGTTATCCCATTTTGTATTTAAGGGGACTAAGGTTCAGAGAAGTGAGGTGACTTGCCCAAGATAGTCTAACCCTAAAGCAGTGGGGCTCGAATTGAGCCCATATCTTCCAGCTCCAAGTTCTCTCTTCATGATCCTCTGCTAAATGTCTACGAGGAGCTCAAGTTCAGGCCTCCTAACTCTAAATTGATTAGTTTTTCTCTTTTATCATAGCTCTTAATAAAATCATTATATAATGCATGAATATATTACTAATAAAAAATGACAAGATAAAGAAGGACCCTTTAGAAAGAAGATAACCAATTTAGGTTGTTAGAACATGATGTGAATTTAGGAGGCTGGATACCAATCAGTTGTTGACACATTGTACAATTCTGAGAAAATTACCTAACATCTTGAGTCCTTGGTTTCTTCATATGCTAAATGAAATCTCAGTATATTCTCATATCTGCTGGCTAGATTTGTGAAAATATAAGCCAAGATAAAGATGGAAACATTTAGGGAAAAAATGCTGCATATACCACATGTGTTGCTACTATTAAACTTTTCTAAGAAAATTCAGATCTAGACACCTCCAAAATACCTTCTGGGGTTAGTTAGGAAGCATTTGCTCAAAAACTTGAATTCTTTCAACTTTTATGGGGGGAGGGTGAGCGTAGATGAACACTTTTTTTTAGTGGCTTAAATTCATGGGAATTTTTCAAGCAAGCTTAGAGAAAGTTGCTCAGTCCTATCTTCTTGACTTTTCATAGTAGAAGAAATCACGTGGTGTTCATTGGTACCATGTGAACTTGAACATCCCACCCCCATGGGAAACAATTAACAAAACTTTTTATTGATTTCAATAAACACTTATTGAGTATCTATTATATACCAGTCACTCTACTAGGGGAAGCCAAAAAAAAAAAAAGATAAGACAACATACTTGACCTCCTGAAGCTCAGAATCTAGCGGGGAGTAGTGCTGTAAACCATGTGGAGACCACATGTGTGATCAGCTGTAATAGAGACTTTTACTAAGTGCTTTAGGTATATAGTTCAAAGTATGCCTAACTCTGACTGGTGTTAGGTGGGGAGGATCAAGGAAAATGTGTCAAAATGATGTTTAAAATAAGCCTTGAAACATAAGGAAAGGTTTTCCAGGTAAATAATTGGAGTGGGAGGAAGGTGTTTCAGCAGAGGAGGACCTTTGTAGTATCACCAAGGACAAGGGAGTGTGTTGTCCTCAAGGACATTGAAAAGCTCAGGAAAGGTTGGGTGGAGCAGGAAATATGGTGGGGGATGAAACTGAATATGGAAGCAAAGTTTAGAGAATTGTTTCTGGTGGTTGATAGAGTAAATGGCCTTGAATAAGCAGGACAGTAATGTGATCAGATTTGATTAATACAAAACCTTGCTAACGGAGGGATTGGAGAAGAGTGGAACTAGCATCTGAAGTGCCAATAAAGACACTATTTCAATAGATTGAGTGGAATATGAAGTAAAAACAGGCAATGAAACAGAAATGGAAACTGAATCTAAACAAAATTTTTGAAAGTAGAATCTACAGAACTGTTGAGTAACTGGATGTGGATATTGAAGGAAAAAGAAAAATCCAAGATTATCTCTCCATTTATTAGTTTCCATTAATAGAGGCACATTAGGAAGAAGAAAAATTGGAGACTGGTAGATGGGCAAAGGGATTGTAGGTCAGCTAGTTACAGTTATCTGTGTAATAAGCTTGGGGTGTATGAGGGACAGCCAGATAATGCATTGCAGACAGTTTCATTTGAAGTTATAGGAATCAAGCAAAGGTTTGGAATGGAAATACACATTGGGGAAGTTTGGAATGTGGGTGAGAAATGATATTTAGAGATCACATAAGGAAGCTCAGAGAAATAGTAAAGTGGAAAGAAACAGAGTAATGAGGTAATCTTGGAAACATCACCTTGAAGGAGTACTTAGAGCAAGAGGAATCTGTGGAACTAAACAAGATGCAGACAGGGAGACGAAGAGCAACGGGGAGGCAGTGACGTCCGTGAGGCCAAAGGAAGCAGGAATGTGAAGCTGATTTAAACTGCAAGAGTGGCCCGCACTGAGAATGTTTGTTTGGGTATTAGGAGGTCATTAGTGACCTTTGCCAAAGCAGTTTCAGTGTACTGGTGGGTCCAGAAACCAAATTGCAGGGCCAGTGGATTTAATGGGGGGTTGGGCTGTTGTGAAGAAGCAGAGCCATGAGGTTGTGCTTTTATCTTTTTCTTAGAGAATTTTCTTTGTAAAGGGATGAGCCATGGTTATAACCAGGGAAGGGGCCCGTTTGAGGGAGATGTTTGAACATATTTATAGGTTGAAGGGGAAGAAAGAGATTGATGTTTTAGAAGAGGTATTTAACAGCAGTGTCTTGTGGATGCAGGAGGGTTGAATTAGATTGAGGGGGAAATAAAATAAGACTTCTTCCTATGAGACTGAACTTCCTCCCCATGGATGAACTGAGGTGACTCAGCACCCACTACTTTCTGAATTTTTCTACCTTTCAATGTTCAGGGAGACTGTCACTTAGGGCCCATATTCTCACAGAGAAGAACAGGCGTTGGTTTGCCTCTAAACTGTGAACACTTGGTGTCAAAACAATTCATAACAATAATAGATCAAATTATAAAATTGTGGTTGATATGGGTTGCTCTTTAAATTTTTCCCCTCCCTCCAATGGTGGTTGGAGAAAGGGCAGAGGCTCCTTGGGACTGACCAGCTTAGATAAGCACTCAGCCTTATCTGATGTTTACCAAGACTGAACTTGAATTCCAGACCTGGAGGTTTGCCCAGCTGCACATCCTATCTGGCTTATGCTTTCTCTGATAGGCAAATAAGTCAGGATTAGATGGTGGCAGATACCATGCCATATGCATATTTATAATATTGCAAACTTGCCATCAAGCTGACTAAGTCAAATTAAGCATATAAGAAATGAAAAGCTTAAATGGAAGCTGATGATTTCAGGATTCCAGGATGTGGCTGTGCCAGATCAGTGTGTTAACTTAATGAGGGAGAGCAGTTCGCATTTCAGGAAGGAAAGCAGCCACGTTGTCCTGACAAATGCATCTGTCTTCCTGAAGGTTCTGTGCCTTGTAGACGCCCCTCCTCCACCCCCTCCCCCAAACACTCACCTGACTCCTTGTGAAAATACACTCAGGGTATAGAGTTTGCCTGTCTGATGTCGGAAGCCTTTTCTGCTGACCACTGTAATTACTCTGTGCATTCCTTGCTTCTGAATTCCCTTTAATGCACAGTTCTTTGTTCCTTTCTGCTCATGTTCTGCTTTTGCTCTTGAACTATTTCCTGTTTCTTCCTTCTTGATACCCTGCAGAGTTTTAGACACTTCAATAATTATCTCTTCTAACTTGTCTGTTCTAATGAACACAAAGTTAATTTTCCCCCTTTTCTTCCCAGTTATAAACATTGATAACCATTTATCATTTTGTTGCCATTTTTGTACCTTTCCAAGTCTTTGGCATTATTTCTTAAATAATATAATAATTAATATAATATAATAAATATAATATAATATAATATAATATAATTAATATAATTAATATAATCCTATATAATAAAAGCCTAATATGCTAAGTGTTCAATCATCTGGTCATCCGTTCAACCAATCAAAGGTTAATATGCTAATGATATGCTAAGGCCGCTCAATGCTTGCTATGAAGTGCACTGACCACCAAGGGGCAGACACTCTGACTGGTAGGTTAGCTTGCTGCTAGGGTCTGGCCAATCGGGACTATGCCAGATGAGCCAGACATGCCCTGGAGCCTCCCATGGTCCCTCCCTGGCTGGCCGACCTCCTGTGTCCCTCTCCAGCCCTGATCATGCACTGGTGGGGTCCCTCGGCCTGCACCCTCTTGCAATCTGGGACCCCTTGGGGGATGTCAGAGCTGGTTTTGGCCTGATCCTGCAGGCCAGGCCGAGGGACCCCACTGGTGCACAAATTCATGCACCAGGCTTATGATATAATATAATATAATATAATATAATATAATATAATATAATATAATATAATATAATAATATAATATGACTAGGGGCCTGGTGCATGAAATTCATGCACGGGGGTGGGTCCCTTAGCCCAACCTGCACTCTCTCCAATCTTGGAGCCCTCAGGGGAGCCCTCTCCAATCTGGGAGTTTCTGTCTGTCTTTGCAATCATATGAGCAAATTGTCTGAGACCCCAAACCAGTTTGGTTTGGTGCTCACAGAATAATAGAAATCTTTTTTTTTCTTTGCTTCATTGGTGGAGATTTCCTAGAAGTTGCAGGATATCTTCCTTTTAATTTTTCCTCGACACTCTGACTTTACTTCTGTCTCTCACCTTTGCTTTCTCTCCATCTACCACCCACAACAGCAAGTTGTTCCACGCTTACTTTGCTCTAGTGTCTAAGATCCTGCAGCGCATCTGCCACCAGAACTACGATTCCCAGCATTCCTAGTGCTCCCTGCGCTCTTGGTTTCAGCTTCCAGTCCAGGGGCTTCAGAAACCAAAAGGACTGGGAACTTCAGCTGCCCCCAGGCTGGGCTGACAGGACCGAACACTCCAGTGGTGACCCCAGAACTCAGGCCGCTCAGCGCCAGTGCACGTAGGCCCAAAGTGGCTGGGGGCAGGAATGCCCACCCTGCCCCCAGCTGTTTGGCACCTGCACACATGTGCACTGCCCACAGGCCCACCATCTTTGTCGGGTTAATTTGCATACTCACTTCTGATTGGCTGTGGGTGTTGCTAAGGAATGGTCAATTTACATATTTGTCCATTATTTGTATAGATATCTTTCAATGGCCTATCATACTGTGATTAGTGTCCTTTGTTAATTTTTGTCAGATCTCCTGTTTTATGTCCTTTGTTGTTTTGTTTTATTTTACTTCTTTTAAAAAATATATTTTTATTGATTTCAGAAAGGAAAGGAGAGGGAGAGAGAGATATAAACATCAATGATGAGAAAGAATCATTGATCGGCTGCCTCCTGCACACCCCACAGTGTGGATGGAGCCTACAACCCCAGGCATGTGCCCTGACTGGGAATTGAACTGTGACCTCCTGGTTCATAGGTTGACACTCAACCACTGAGCCATGCCAACCAGGCTGTTTTGAATGTTAGATGACACTGAAACAGTGGTTTCAAATGTTGCTTCCTTTTGTCTCTAGATCTCTCTCTAGTCCATATATGCTGCCTTGGTCTGTTCCAGCTGCTGCTATAACAAAAATACCATAGACTGAGTAGCTTCACCAGCAAACATTTAATTCTCACAGTTCTGGGGGCTGAGACGTACAAGAGCCAGGTGCTGGCAGATTCTGTATCTGGTGAGAGCTCGCTTTCTGGTTCATAGTCTTTTCTCTGTGTCCTCACATGGTAGAAAGATGGGAGGGCTCTCTGGGGTCCTTTTTATAAGGATACTTAACCCTTTTCTGAGAGTTCTACTCTCATGATCTAGTCACCTCCCTTAGGCCCCACCTACTAATACTATCACAGTGAGGGTTAGAACTTCAACAGATGGATTTTGGTGCCACACAGACTTGCATCCCATAACATCTGATTAACAGCTTGCGAGCATTTCGGGCTTTGCGCTCTGTAGCTTTTAAATGCATTTACTTTTCTATCTATAGTAACATGTTCCTAGGCTGGACTCATACCTAAATTGTTCACATTCTCTCTTTTAGAATGCTTGAGCAGTCAACTGTCCCAGACTCAGTGAAGATCCTATACCATATGTATTCCTTTTTTTTTAAATTTTTTTACAGAGCTGTCTCTCTATCATAGATCCCAGGATGAAAATAGAAGAAGCCTTCACTTATCAAAATGTAGAGTATGAGGAAAGATGTTAAAGTTCTTCCAAAGAGAACTACGGTTGGAGTCTATTATATTAATGTTTTTCAAACTGAAATGTTGTCTTTCTTAATCTCTTCCCCTTGAACACTAAGCTTAGAAGTCCTAGCTACTCTTGCTTCCTCTACCCTCAACTTATTCTCTCCAAGCCAACACCTAGCTGCAGAATTAGATGGGGGCAGGTGGATGTCTAACTGTGCCAGATGCCAACCTGGCATCATTAGAGCCCTCTGAGTTCTTCTATCCCCCTATCTCACCAAGCTTGAAATGCTCCGAGAGACTTGAACTTGGCCAAATACTAAGGAATTGGCCCAGCTGGAGCAGAATACCCCCCATATTTTCATTGCCTATACATAGCAATTAACCCCGAGGCAGACTTACTTCCTGTTAAAAGTAACATGTGTTACACTTACCTTTCTGTCTGAGAAAGAATGTTTTACGTGGGGCTTTCCACTGGTACATTTGGCAAAACCAACCTCCCTGGGAGACAGTAACATGTTGCTTTTGTCTCATTTGAGTGAAACGGGGAAGGAAAGAGGTTCAACAAAGGAATATTCTGGGGAGAAAGTCTATTCCCCAATAGTTTCAGTTTATATATAGAACCTCAAGAACCTCATGAATTTTAAAAAGGATTTAATTCAGAAGGATGTACATATTTTATCATGAATTTTAAAGAGGATTTAATTTGGAAGTGTGTACATATTTTATCTTCCAGAGAGGATACTTTTAGGGCAGTGGCTGTAATGATTTACTGAAATTATATCTCTCACACTGCAGAGCAAGCCTCCACAAACACAAAGGGTTGCAGTGGCTGCAGGAGCATGCTGGCGGAGGTGGCAATCTGTCCATTTAGCTCAGGACAGGGAAGTGTTGGGAGTGCTCACTCGCAAGGTGGAGAAAGGTAGGAGCAGTTGAGGGATGTTTTCCGCTGCCCACCCAAATCCTGAGGAGCCCATTGTTGAGGGAAGAAAGGAGGAGACTTCCCTAGGGAAGTCAGGCCTTTAGCAGCAGAGGCAAGGAGGTGACTCACACTGCACTTTGTCTAGGACACCAAGATCTGGAGAAGGATTCCTAAGGGACAAAAGCTAGGCTGCGGTCCTGTCCAGGCGTGGTGCGGTGGTGGCTAATGTAACAGTGGCAACAGAACCTCTGAAGGTGGACATAAAGGAAGGAAATCTTAGTCCACACTCATTACTTTTCTCTACTGGTGGCTGGGAAAATGCTATTACTTATTTAGTTATGAAGAGAAACTTCAGCTTATTCAGGACAATTTAACAAATGCCCATTTGACCCCTCTATACAGCAAACACTTTGCTATATGCTGGAAACGCAGAGGAATAGGACACAATTCCGCCTTCCGGTTGTGTTTTGGGGAGTTTTGCTACTGTAAGAAGATCCTTGTTTTTTAGTAGGTGATGTGTAAGCCCTCACACAAATGGTCTCTGACTAATTAAAATCACAAGTTTATACAAGTTGCTGGTGAGGTGCTATGTGTTCTATTTTTGTCCAAATATTACGGATGGCAATTACAGGTAATAGAATATATTCAACCTGGTCAAATCCTTAGAGAAGCTTGAGACCACACGGCACCACATATTCTGGTTTCTGAACTATTTAACCCTTTAAAGAATATATAACTGTATACCACTGTAGTCGTGAGAAGGAAGGTAAAGCTCTTTGACTTTGTATTTTCAAATGACTTTACTTATGCCAGGGAAGCGTTCAAGTTCAAGGGGTACACTGGCAAAACAAGAATCACAGCAGCTTAAACAAAGACAGTGTCAAGTTTGTGACAAAAACTGACAGAAATTAAACAGTATAGCTAAGGTGAAAATCTTGCTTAGAGGATACTGAAATATCTATCATGTTTCCAATCACCCTCCCCTATTTCTACTACAACGAGGTGTTTTTTTTTTTGGAGTGTTTTAGTTTTTTGTTTTTCAGTTTTTAGTGTTGGTTTTTGTGTGTGTGTTTTTTCCCCATGAAAAGAAAGGAACATACCCAAGGACAAGGACCCTGTATTGGAGCCAAGGTTGGAGCACAGATATTTTTGGCTTCTAATTCTCTGCCGAGTCCATTAGGCTATGTCTCTTCTTAGCTCTATCATTTGATTATCCGTCCTCTGCATGTTTACACACTCAAAATGATGAAATACATTTTTGTTCTTATGTTACTAATGCTGTAGAGGTATTTTTCAATTTTGCTGAACTGCAACACTCTAAACACGGCAAATAACAGCTTTCAACAAAATGTTCCCAAGGCATGCCTCAAATGAGTGTTAAAAATAGGAATGCAAATGCTAATAACAGTATTGATGAAAGAAACTCTGGCTTCAAAAGTGAGAAATTCAATTAGAAAAAGAAAGCGAAAGTATTTGAGGACAATACACTGTATGAGAGTACTAATGGAAAATTGAACTCAGTGACACAATTACAAATTAGGTAAAGTTTTCCCCAATATAGTTACCTGATAAGGTAATAGGGGAGTGGTTCTAGAACTTCCAATTCTCATTGGCTCTGGAGGTTACATCCTGAAACTTTGATCACTTTGATATTTGTAAGTAATGAAAAACAGGACTACTAAGTCAAGGATTTACCCACTGGGCCCAGCCAAGTAGCTTCTTAATGTTCAGACACACATGCTGATAATAAACTTCGTCTGCATCGCGAAGAGGGTAATGTCCCACTGGTTATGTGTTTTAAGATCAACTAATATGCAAGTACTTAGGTACTCAACCAAAAGCTAACATGAAAGTACTTTATTTTTTATATGGTCTTATCCCAAAGGCGCTCAAAGCACTTATCAGACTGCCTGCCATGAACATTCCCAGCATCTCTGAGAGGGAGAAAGCAAAAATCACTTTGCTCATTGTTATTATCAACATTTGAATAATATACTCTGAAGATACTCTGTAAAACTTAAGAAAGCTTCTGTGTCCATCTGCATGATGCCTACAACCTAAGAAAGCCTGATAAGGTCAACATCACAAGTGTTAAAACAATCTATGGCAATGAAGGGTTAAGTGCCCTCCAGAGCCAGAGATTCAGTGTTCCCTCTCCTTATCACATTCCAGTTAATAACTGGAATCTTAATATTTTATATCGTGATATATATACCCTGGATCTTTTCTCAGTGGACATGGAGTTCAGTCCATCACCATGCTTTGTGAAAAAGACCTGAACTTTTGTCCCTGAAGACCTTGAGCAGGAAATCTGAGTATAAAATAGGAATTTTCATATAGCGTAAACAATGGCCCATCGCTAGGGTGAAGATGGTCAGGATAATCACTAACCTTTTGAATACATATAGATATTTAGAATAGTTTTATATGTGTATATAAATAATAAGTATCTGGTAAGAGAGTTGGGTTAGGACTAGTTCTTAAACCAGTATTTTCAAAAATATATATTCTGCAGCATTAATTGCCTAATATGCTCTTAAATTATAAGTTCAATAAATTTGGTAAATTCTTCACTATTATTCCCTATCAGTTATTAACCATATATAGTAGTATGTATAGTAAAGACTTTGAGCTGTCTAAAACATAAGAAAACAAAGCTGTTTTTAACCTTGTAGGAATTGCCCAAACATATTTTAACACCAAATCCTTTTGTGTAGCATCCATGACACAATCATTGGGAAAATAACTTTAATTAATTTCTTGAGAGTATTTAACAAGTTTGTTTCATTCCCTCTATACACAGTAGCTATGTAAACCATACTACTTGAAGTCAACAAGATCATAATCTAAAAGATATATTGTATGGTGTTTATGTCATGAAAACATTTGAAAGGGTATAAAATGATAAATGCTGAGTTCCAAATAACCGAGACACACAAGGCTGTGCCCCAGAAGTTAAGAGAGAGATATAGTCCAAGGAATAAAATTTTACAGAAGGTTGGTGCCAATGACTAATGGTACTTGGAAGTAGGGCCTTTAGGATGTGATTAGGTCATAAAGACAGAACCCTTATGAATGTGATTAGTAGCCTCATAAAAGACCCCAAGGATCTCTTGGCTTCTTCTGACATGTGAGACCACAGAGAAAAGACAGCTGTCTATAAGCCAGGAAGCAAGCCCTCATCAGACACTGAACCTGCCAGTGCCTTAATCTTGGACTTTCTAGCTTCCAGACCATGAGAAATAAAAGCGTTGTTGTTTAAAAGCCACCCAATCTTGGTGTTTTATAAGGCACCTACTATAGCAGCCCTAATGGACTAAGACCGTTGGGTAGCCTCAGGCTGTGAAGAGAGGAGCAAAGCAGGGAGTGTGCTGGGTAGGGTGTGGCGTGGGGAGAGGGAGGGGAAGAAGGCCAAGCATGGTGTGCCATCTTACAAGGATGAGAAGAGAATACCTGAGTGACCTTAGGCATGCGTAGTAATGACAGGCTAAGAAAATTAGCTTTATTCCCAATCACTAGGCTAGATTTGTTAGACTTCATCTCAGAGATTCCAGTGTGGCTGCTGCCACCACCATTGTTTACCATCAGATGTCAGCCTCTGTTCATTTCCTATCAGAGTCCTGGCCTCTCTGCCTAGGCCTATCTGCCAGATATGCAGTGTTGGAGCAGGAATACACTAGGAGACCTACATAACACATATCTAAATAAAATAGTAAACATGGAAAACTTAGAAGTAGCCCCTATTATGAGCTGAATTGCTTCCTCCCAAAATTCATATGTTGAAGTCCTAACCCCCAGTACCTCAAAATGTGACTATATGTGGAGATACTCTTTAAAGAGGTAATTTGGTTAAATGAGATCATTGGAATCAGACCTAATTGGTTGATTATAAGAAGAGGAAAATGATTGGTTTCCTAATAAGAAAAGGACAGACGTGTATGAAGAGGAGACGATGTGAAAACATGGGGAGAGAACAAGTCAAAGAGAGAGGCGTGTGAGGAATCCAATCCTGCTGACACCTGAACTGTAGACTTCCAGCCTTAAGAATTGTGAGAAAATAAATTTCTGTTGTTTCAACCACCCAGTCTGTGGTAATTTGCTATGTTAGCCCTGAGCAAATTTATACAGCTCCCAAATATGTCCTGCCCTAACCCCCAAAACCTGTAAATATGATGATACATCACATAGCAGATAATTTTTTCATGGCAAGACAACCTTGACATAGGGCTCTTGTCCTGGATTTTCCTCATGGGCTAACATAATCACGTAAGCCATTAAAGGCACAGAGTTTCCTTCATCTGCTGGTTGAAGAGAAAGCCAGAAAGATAAAAAAAAGTCATGAACTGCTGCTTGTATGAGGATGGAGGAACCATGTGAGAAGGAATGCAAGTGACTTTAAGGATTTGAGAGAAAGGCCCTTGAATGGCAGTCAGAAGGGAATGGGGACCTCAGTCCTACAACCATGGGGAGCTAACTAACTGCCAAAACCTGAATGAGTTTGGAAGCAGGTTCTTCCCCAACTCCTTCATGAGACCCTAGCCCAGCCAGCACCATAACTTTGGCCTAATGAGACCATAAGCAGAGACACCAATCTCAGCTCATTTGGACTTCTGACCTACAGAACTTTGAGGTAATGAATTGGTGTTAAGTTGGTAAGTTTGTGAAAGCTGTTATGCAGCAATAGAAAACTAGTTCAACACCCTTAGAGTTTTAGCTCAGCACAGGATTGTAGTGGGCCTACAGCCCATACCTCCTCTCTTCCTACCCCTAATTCCATCCTTTACTGTAAAGTGTGGGGCACTTGAGCACATATGTTCCAATTTCATCTACACCCTCTGCAAACTGCTATTCCTTGGCCACATTTTGGACTCAGACATGCACAAATTTGCCTCATGATTCACTATTAGTAGGTCAGACTCAGGGAAGAGGCCCACTCCAGCCCTAAAAGCAGTCCTGGGCTATTTGGGAATAAAATATTAGGGTTGCATGTGTCTGGAGCTTAGTTCAGATTCAGGAACAACTGGTCTGGCCAGTAAATTTCTTTTTGAGGATAGGGGATAGGGGTAGGAGCTATGGTCAGAGGAGGGCCAAATGGAGCCTCTAAGTGCAACACTGAGGGTATTGGCTTCCACTGACAGGGCCTAGTGATGATACAGCCTCTAGTTAGTGCTTTTGAAATCTCAAAAATGCAAGAGTTTCTATACAAAATAAGTTAAGAAACTTTATTTTTAAATCAGAAGAATAAGGATAAAAATGGAATTCGGGTTCTCTTTAACTTTGAAGTTAGGTGCAAGTTGAATTTGAAGTGGAAGAGATTGAAGAATTACCAGACGAGAATGCCTCACAGCAATGTGAACACAAGGTGAGGAGCAATCAAATACAGGCAGTAACAATGCAAATGTTAAAAAAATACCAGTGAAAGTCTTTTTAAAAAAACGTTGTTGAATTTGAAATCTAATAGTATTTCTTACTGGAGATGTGTTTGCATTTAATGTCATGAAATAGGGATTCCAGAAAGATGACAGGGAAAGAATGAGGTACTTTGCTATAATTATGGGGATACCTGAAACTGTTGAGAATGTGATTAGGGATGAGAATAAACCTTCAAGGATGCTAAAGAACAGACATGGAATGAAGAAAACCTGGAGACAGAGAGAGAAAAGAAGGGGGGCTTGCACAGAGTGGAGAGATTTCCCAGAAGGTCCCTGCTGAGATGGACATGTGGGAAAGAAAGGGTGAGGCTCTGAGTCAGGTAACAATGAACCTGGAACACTCCATTTTTCCTTCCATAATCTGCTTCTCTCTTAAATTTCTTGCATCTGAAACACCATCTGATTCTCTGACTTTGGGCTACTAACCTTGTCTGGATTTTCTGTGTCTGAGCTTGTTCCTGTTTACTGACTAGACTCCCTCCCAGGCAGGTCCCCAACTTAGCGTTTCTAATCTCATCTTTACCCTCAGTTCTGTCCCACTAGAGCTGACTGAGTTGGAAAGTTTGAGACCTTTGGCAATATGGAGTGGTCCTCATACGCAGTAATATAGAGAATAAAGATTAAAAAAAGGAGGTAGAGATTAGGCAATCAGCACTGGCCTTGAAAAAACTCATCTCTTGCCAGAAACAGTAAAAGAAAATCAATTGATGAATCAATCATTTAACCTTAGTCTTATCACTTTGTATTATTGATTTTCTAGAAAATTTTAAGAGTGTGCAATCTGAAAATTAATTTGGTGCTCATTATTTGGAGGATGAAGGCAGAGACAGCATTCAGGGAGTTTTGTCATTATACTTCTCATTTTTGTCCTCTTAGAATGTCAGAAATGACCCCAATTTTATTGATTTGACAGGGCAGGAAACAAAATACCACATGAACACTTGGCTGAAAATGCTATGTAAACTATTCCTGAAATCAGGATGTCAATCATACACAACTGACAGTCATCCAGTGCATATGTATTTATTGACTTCTTACTCTATACTGGGGACTATTCTATGTGCTGGGTTAGAGTGTAAGAATATAAAACTATGCTCCGAAGTTTACATTTTAGGTATGTGGGATAAATAAAGGAAAATAAATAAAATGCTTTTAAATGCCAGGTTGGGTATAAATAGGTTTACAGTTGTTTATATGGAAACAGACACGCAGGTTTTGATTAATACAATAGAATTATTAACTCTGGGTTTTGTGTACTCACACCTGTAAATCTACTTTGCCAACTCCTGTGCAGAAAGCAACTATCTTGCAATTTTAAATGCAAATTGTTTTTCATGTGTTCTTCACATTTATTCTAATGATGCCATTTTCTAATATTCACTGCACCAAACTCCTCCATGAATTTTGAACCTGTCTTGATAAATGTATCTCCCTTAGCTGCTCATGTGCTTCCCAGTAGCTGTAGAGTTACGCTGTAGTATGTCTTTGATTTACGCACTAACCAAATCAGAGACTGGGATTCAGAAAAGACTCATTTCTATGTGTCCCTATGGCTTGTGATTTTTACTTTTTTGGCATATCTAGATTTGTCCTTATTTACTCCAATTCCATGTTTATTTAACTAAATGTCATTATTTATTGCTGTGGGTTATTCAAATAGCCTACTAACTGGTCTTTCTGCCTCGTAATTTGAGTGTCTCTAATTTACCTTTTACCCAGAATGACCTTAAAGCTCCTATATGTTCGTGTCATTTCCTCATTTAAGACTTTCAAAGCTTTCTCATCAAGCAAGAATAAGGTGTAAACACCCTTGCTTGGTTTTTGTGACCTGGCCTTTGTTCAACTCACCAGGCTCAGTCCACCACTTTCCTCCCCACCCTCTCCAATCCAGCTGCAGGAGCAATACTAAAAAAACAGGGACTATGAAAGAACAGGGACTTTCAAGGAGCCTTTGGATTTGATTTCAAGCCAACCTCTGACAGGTCAGACATACGGTAGGTTCAAACTTTCTTGGGCTCCATTTGTCTTCTCTAAGATGAATGTAGTATTACTACTCCATGGAATTGCTAATGAAAACCAAGTAAAATAATGTATTTTAACTTGATAGTTATGTACCTTGCACATTAAATATCTATAAATAGTAAATACCTTAAATGATAGCTATTATTAAAATGACTCCCCCTCTGTTGAAAATACTTTTCTTCCAGAGAAAAACCAAGATGGCGGCATAGGTAAACACCTATACTTGCTGCCTCTCACAACCACATCAAAATTACAACTACAAGGCAGAACAACGACCACCCAGAACTGTGGGAAAGCTGGCTGAGTGGAAGTTCTGCAACTAGAACGGTGAAGAAAGCACATTGAGACTGGTAAGAGGTGCAGAGGCATGGAAAGCGTTGGCACCTGGATGTGCTGCTCTTTTAATTGGGAGGGAGATATAAGCTCCTACTTGCTCTGAACTCCAGTTCTGGGTTAGACTCTGGGGGACCCAGACACATACGGGGAGAAACTGGACTGTCTGATATCGGGACAGGAATGCGAGGGTGGCTTTCTCACAAAGGTGCTTGCAGTGATCATTGTTCCTGCATGGGTGGGGGGCGGGGGGGTGGAACGTGGAGACGTGGGGACCTCTCCGGTGTAAGGCTGACTGGCAGCCACTGCTGTTTGCCCTGGTGATTCCTAGAGACCCTGCCCCACCCAATTTACAACCCCACCCAAGCTGTGCACATCGGCTTTTGCATATGAATGCCTGTCCTTTATCTGCCTAAAATCTGTCGAACTGAAGCTGGGTCAGAGAGCCCCAGAGCTTCCAAAAGAAGACCCAAGGCCCAGCAGCAGCCTGCCTTGCTTCACAGTGGGGCCTCGTCTGGGCACTTCCAAACCCCATACAAAGAGGAGGAATCTGCAAATGTCTCTGTAGCTCCTGCTGGGTGGCCCCAGACAGTGGCTGACCTTGCACCTCCTTGGAGATCCAAGAGCCAGTGTACCCAGTGGTCAGAGTGAGACCATACCAGATTACAACTCTTCACATCCATAAGAGACACACTCAAGTGGCAGACTCAGTGAGCACCAAAGCCCCACTGAAGCAAGTCCTGCCCCGTAAGGGTGTCTCCTGCTCAACAGATCTTCCAATGTAGAAACAGCTGGTCATCACAGCCAATTGGCCTGGAGGTCAATTCCTCCCAGTGATACCAACAGCAATCAGACTTAACTATAACAAGACTATGCAAACAGCCCACAAAGGGGTGCACCAAGAGCGTCCACCTCAGGTGACTGGGGAGGTTGAGCCACTGGGCCCTATAGCACACCTACCACACAAGTCCACTCTATCAACTCAAAGAGACTTAGCAGCTACCCAGTACATAGAAACAAACACAGGGAAGCAGCCAAAATGTGGAGACAAAGAAATAAATCACAAATGAAAGAAATGGATGAAAGCAAACTACTGGATATAGAGTTCAAAACCACGGTTATAAGGTTACTCAAGAATCTTCTAGAAACCTCCAAGAAATTTAGTGAGACCCTCAAGGATATGAAAAAGGACCAATAAGAAATTAAGCATACACTGACTGTAATAAAGAATAATATACAGAGATCCAACAGTAGACCAGAGGATCCCAAGAATCAAGCCAAAGATTTGAAATATGAAGAAGCAAAAACACCCAACCAGCAAAGCAAACAGAAAAAAGAATTCAAAAATATGAAGATAGTCTCAGGAGCCTCTGAGACTACTTCAAGCGTACCAACATCTGAATTATGAGGGTTTCAGAAGAAGAGAGAGAGCAAGATATTGAAAACTTATTTGAAGAAATAATGACAGAAAACTTCCCCTACCTGGTGAAAGAAATAGACTTACAAGTCCAGGAAGCACAGAGACCCCAAACAAGAGGAACACAAAGAGGACCACACCAAGACACATCATAATTAAAATGCCAAGGGCTAAAGACAAAGAGAGAATCTTAAAAGCAGCAAGAGAAAAACAGTTAGTTACCTACAAGGGAGTACCCATATGACTGTCAGCTGATTTCTAAACAGGAACTATGCAGGCCAGAAGGGAGTGGCAAGAAATATACAAAGTGATGAATAGCAAGAACCTACAACCAAGATTACTCTACCCAGCAAAGTTATCATTTAGAATTGAAGGTCAGATAAAGAGCTTCACAGACAAGAAAAAGCTAAAAGAGTTCATCACCACCAAACCAGTATTATATGAAATGCTGAAGGGTATTCTCTAAGAAGAGGAAGAAGAAAAAGGTAAAGATAAAAAAATTATGAACAACAAAGTGACAACAAATAGATATCTATCAACATGTGAACCTAAAAATCAAATGAATAAAAAACCTGATGAACAGAACAGACTGGTGAATGTAATAGAATCAGGGGCATGGAAAGGGAGCACACTGACAATTCTCAGGGGGAAGGGGTTGTGAGGGGTGCAGGAAGAGATTGGACAAAGAGCTTACACCTATGGACAAGGTCAGTAGTGGGGGGGCAAAAGGTCTGGAGTAGGTTGGGAACTGGGTGGAGGGTAGCTGTGGCGGGGGGGAGAGGAACATCTGTAATAATCGGAACAATAAAGATTAAAACAAACAAACATAAAATACTTTTCCTCCAGTGTTTACCTGTTCATAAAACAGGCTTTAATTCATCCTTCAGAATTCAAAACAGACATAACCTTCTTTGAGGCATTTCCGTAAGCATATGAGAAGTTCTGAGTTTGTTAAAACTGGGTTTCATCTTAGTTCCATTATATTCCACTTGTATAACTTTCAACAAGGAACAATTTCCCAAATCTTCAGTTTTCTAATTTGTGTAATAAGGATGAAAATCTCTAGCTTGTGCATTATTGTGAATATTAAATCATTTATGAAAAAGATAAATAAATCTATACCTTCTTTCCTAACACACAAAGGCTCTCTCATCTCCACTTTTACTCACCATCTCTTTAGTGTTTTTGTATTTTCTTTTTTTTATTAGTTAAGGTATTACAAATGTGTCCTCATCCCCCCCATTAACCCCCAACCTCCCCCCCCCTGCACACTCATGCTCCCATCCCCCTGTTGTCCATGACCATTGGTTTGGCTTATATACATGTATACAAGTCCTTCGGTTGATCTCTTCCCCTTACCCCCGCCCTCCCCTACTTTCCTTCTGGGGATTGATAGCCTGATCGCTGTTTCTCAGTCTTTGGATCTGTCCCTTTTCATCAGTCTATGTTGTTCTCTATAATCCACAAATGAGTGAGATCATGTGGTATTTATCTTTCTCTGACTGGCCTATTTCACTTAGCATAATGCTCTCCAGTTCCATCCATGCTGTTGCAAAAGGCAAGAGTTCCTTTTTTTTTTTTTACCGCAGCATAGTATTCCATTGTGTGTAGATGTACCACAGTTTTCTAATGTATTTTCAATGTTAATGGAAAGCTGATCCTATTTTCCTAAATTATAAGTTTATTATTTGTCCTTTTAAACTTTCCTTAAAAGATACAGCCAATGAACCTGAATAATTTTAATTATTTCTTTCTATATTCCTTTCAGAAAAAGGAAGGCCCTTATTTCTGTTTGGTAGGATCAGGGCATGAATCAATATGCATTTATTTATTTACTAGAGGCCCGATGCACGAAGATTCATGCAAGAATGGGCCTTCCTTCCCCTGGCTGCCAGCACCACCATCGCTCTGGCCAGAGCCACCATTCCACCTTCGCTCCAGCCTGGAGCCACCTTTCTGCCTTCATTCTGGCCCAGAGCCGCCTTTCCGCCTTCCCATGATGCCCAGGAGCCCAGAGCGGCTGGGGCAGTGCAGAACGCCTGCATCGCCATGGCAACAATGCAAGTGTCCTGCCCCTCTACCAACTGCTCAGTGACTGCATATGTAAATTAACTCGCCATCTTTGTTGGGTTAACTTGCATACTCACTCCTGATTGGCTGGTGGGTGTCATGAAGGTACGGTCAATTTGCATTTTTCTCTTTTAGTGTAGATATTTATCAAAATATAAATGCAAGATGTTGCAGAAGACCTGTGCCATCAGAACCTGTTACCCACAGAAAAGTCTATGTACAGCAGACAGAATCAATTAGTGTGGATCATCTGGTTTTATGTTGGGTGCTGGCAAATAAAGTACAGGTTTTGTTTGGGGTGAGAAACACTTCATTTTTTCATGAAAATGAGACAAATTATGTAGTTTAGTAGGAGAGGCTCTCTGAATAAAAACAAAAAAATAAAAATCTTTAATTAAAAAATAAAGAGGTTCTCTTAAGGAAAACCAGCCAGCACTGGAAAAAGACACATGGTCATTAGCAGAAAAAAAATTTAAATAGGCACCTTTAAAACATGCACAAAATATGGATTGGTCATTACCTTTTAAATAATAAATGGACATAATGGAATACAGTAGAATTTATAATCTGTGGTGTTTATACATTTTATTTTTGCTTTTATCATCTTTCTTTAATATTGCCAAAACATCCCTTCTAAAAACTCACCTGACAAAAGTTCAAAATCTCTGCACAACCATGTTATTTATTTGAATAATACTGTGTGAATGATCCTATCAAAAGATGAACAGAATTGATAGCAATATCTTCTAGATTTATAAAAATAAACAGAATGCTTATACTGTTTGCTGCAGGCATTTCTTATAACACTTAATAATTGGTCACTAAATGAAATCTACAGTGGGCAACCCACAGTCTCATTTCCATCTGTCTCTCTCTTTCTAAATGTAATTGCCTTTGATTAGCTCTTGTTCTGTGACTTTTAAAAACTGTGTAGAAGTGATTCCGTTATTGATACGGTAGGGGATATCTCGGCTTTATCCTCATAGGTTGAGGTGTGTCTGTAATAACCTTGATAATTTATAGATGTTACACCAGCAATCAATTGCTATGTTCTATATAGCATTATAAAAGGTTCAGATTTCTTTTGAAATCTTTGCAAACCATTTGGACCATGCTGAATGATTTCTTGAATGAGTTGACTCATCTTTGGCTGTTTCACACACACATACTCCTGAGAGAGATGAGTCACCAAGAACAGTGAACCTTGAGCACAGACTGAAGCTCTGCCAAGGTAAACATCAAGACACATAAATCAGCATTTCCTTCAGCTGGGTTGCCTGTGGACGAAGGAAGAATGCGACACGGACTCAGAAGCCCTCCATTCTCACTGCACAGAGAGCAGAGGGAAGCTGCAGGGATGGGGAGATCCTGACACAGCCAATCAAATCGTGCTGGATTGGAAAGGCCGAGAGAAGCTAGGAGATAGAAAATGCCGTAAAAATGCGTCAAGTTAATTTCACGCTTTTCCACCTTTAACTTTTGCACAAATTAAATTTAATGCTCCTCAGCCTGAGTGGTCTGCATACAAAATGTTACCAAAGTGGTTGGGGCTGGTGGAGTGTTATCTACAAAATTGTAAGAAAATATTTGTTCTGTGATCACGAGTAACTTCACAGTAATTAAAATGCCCCTTTCTCCCTTTTATATGTACTGAAACTTTTGTAATTCACACAGCACAAACACTAAACCATTTACTGTTTCTTGATATGAGATACCAAGGGAAGCTAACCAACTATTTCAACCTTTCTTAATTTCAATTTCAACATAAAAGTGAGGGATTTTGCTCATTAGATGATAATCATTGGCACTTTCCTGTTCTAATACTTTAAAATCTAAATATGGCCCATCACTGGTGACTATCTCAACCTAAATCCTATATAATAAAAGTCTAATATGCTAAGTGTCTGGTCATCCGTTGACTGGTTGACTGTTCAACCAATCAAAGCATAATATACTAAGGCCACTTAACCGCTCGCTATGACATGCACTGACCACCAGGGGCAGACAGTCGACCAGTTGCTATGACGTGCACTAACCATAAAGGGAAGATGCTCTGACTGGTAGGTTAGTTTGCTGTTGGGGTCCGGCCAAACGGGACTGAGCGAGATGGGGGCCGGTCACATCCTGGAGCCCATCCATGGTCCGTTCCCAGCCCCAATCGTGCACTGGTGGGGTCCTTCAGACTGGTCTGCACCCTCTCGCAATCCAGGACCCCTCCTGGGGAGGTGGGATGTTGGATGTTGGAAAGCTGGTTTCAGCCCGATCCATAGGCCACTTCCTTCAGAAAGGCGTCAAATGCAGGGCTCACGGGACTGATTGGGTGTGAGCCCATGTGGCAGTCTCAGTGGGGTCAGGATGAACGGGAGTGGCACCTGGAGCTGCAGGTGGCGTTGGACTGTGGGTTTCAGACCAATTCCCGCAGGCCACCCAGAGAGACCCCACCCATGTACGAATTCGTGCACAGGGCCTGTAGTGTTAGAATAAAGTGCCACAGGACAGGGAGATGTGGTGTGTGCATGGTCTGTAACAGCTAGGGAACAGACACGATTCTGATGCTCACTAAAATTGCTGACAGCAGTTTTCATCTCAATGAAACAAATTCATACTAACCGGGCCCATATAAGAGCACCCTCAGCAGGAGCTGAGAATTAACTTGTACATATTTGTGAGAAAATAATACACAAGTGTACTCTGCCTTTTCTCTCTTATATTCCTGGTCTGGAATATAACATCAACCTACCAAGGAGTTCTGAAGGATTTGGGGCTGAGAGAAAGCTGTGTCTTCTTCCAGAGCTGATTTTGAAAAAACAAAAACAAAAGCTTTTAGCTTTTCACCATTGAGTATGATATTAGCTGTAGAATTTTTATATACGGCCTTTATTATGTTGAGGTATGTTCCTTCTATCCCCACTTTGCTGAGAGTTTTTATTATAAATGGATTTTAGATATTGTCAAATACTTTTTTGCCTTTATAGAGATGATCATATGATTTTTATTCTTGGTTTTGTTTGTGTGATATATCATATTAATTGATTTGTAGATATTGAACCAAACTTGCATTCCAGGAATAAATCCCATTTGATCATGGAGTATGATCTTTTTAAAAATTTTTTTGTTAATCCTCACCTGAGGATATTTTTTCATTGATTTTTAAATTGTTTTTCTTTATCAATTAAGGTATTATATATGTGTCCTTATCGCCCCTTGCCCCCCACATCCCCACTCATGCCCTCACCCCCTTTTTGTCTGTGTCCATTGGTTAGGCTTATATGCATGTATACAAGTCCTTTGATTGAACTCTCCCCCTTACTCCCATCCTCCCTGCCTTCCCTCTGAGGTTTGATGGTCTGATCGATGCATCTCTGTCTCGGGATCTGTTTTTGTTCATCAGTTTATGTTGTTCATTATATTCCATAAATGAGTGAGATCATGTGATATTTATCTTTCTCTGACTGGCTTATTTCACTTAGCAAAATGCTCTCATTGATTTTTAGGGAAAGTGAAAGAAAGGAAAAGACCGAAAGAAACATCGATGTAAGCAAAACACATTGATTGGTTGTCTCCTGCAGGAGCCCTGACCAGAGCGGGCCTGGAGGAGCCTACTACCAAGGTATGGGCCCTTGACTGGAGTTGAACCTGGGACCCTTCGGTCTGCAGGCCGACACTCTATCCACTGAACCAAACAAACTAGGGCTAATCTTTTAAAAGTATTGCTGAATTCAGTTTGCTAAGATTTTGTTGAGGATTTTTGCATCTTTGTTCATCATGGATATTGACCTATAATTTTTTTTTGTAGTGTCTTCTTGTTTTGGTATCGGGTCATGCTGGCCTTGTAAAATTAGTTTGGGAGCCTTCCTTCCTCTTCAATATTTTGAACTAGTTTGAGAAGAATAGGTATTAATTCTTCTTTGAATGTTTAGTAAAATTCATCTTTGAGTCATTTGTTCCAGGACTTTTGTTTTGTGAGTTTTTGATTACTGACTTAATTTCGTTAGTAGTTACCAATCTGTTCAGTTTCTGTTGCCTCCTGACCAAGCCTTGGAAGATTGTATATTTCTAGAAATTCATCTATTTCTTTCACACTGTCCAATTTGTTAGCATATAATTGTTCATAGTATTTTCTTATAATTTTCTGTGGTATTGGTTGTCACTTCTTTTTCATTTTGCATTTTATTTAGGCCTTTTCTCTTTCATCTTGATGAGTCTGGAAAAAGGTTTATCAATTTTGTTTTTCTTTTTAAAGAACCAACTTTTAGTTTCATTGTTCTTTCCTTTCTTTTTTTTTTTTTAAATCTCTTCTTTATTTATTGTCACTCTAATCTTTATTATCTCTTTCCTCAAACTCACTTTAGGCTTTCTTGTTCCTCTTTTTCTAGTTTCTTTAGTTGTGAGGTTGGGTTGTTTATTTGAGATTGTTTTTGGTTCTTGAGGTAGGCCTCTATTGCCATGAATTTCCTTTTTAGAACTGCTTTGACTGTGTCCACAGATTTGGGTGGTTGTGTTTTCATTTTCATTTGTCTTATTGTCTTTTGACCCTTCTTGATCTTATTGTTAACACATTCATTGTTTAGTAGGATGTTATTTCGCTTCCGTGTGTTTTTCGTTTTCTTCTTGTAACTGATTTCTAGTTTTATACTATTGTGAAGACAGCTGTGATGGGGACTCCTCTTTCCGCAGTGGTGTCCCAGGATGGGAAGCCTGTTATGAGGTTGGGACCCCTTGCTTCTCAGGGGTAACCTCCTCAGTCAAAATATCCTTCCAAAATCTTAATCATCACACCATGGGTGTGGGACCTGCCTACTCTGCATCTCCGCTATTCCTATCAGTTTCAATGACACTTTTTCTTTATATCTTTAGTTCTAGAAGTTCTGTTCAGTTAGTCTTCATGTGGTTCTCAGTGATGGTTGTTCTATACAGTAATTTAGTTGTAATTTTTAAAAAATATATTTTTATTGGTTTTTTACAGAGAGAAAGGGGGAGGGATAGAGAGTTAGAAACATCGATGAGAGAGAAACATCGATCAGCTGCCTCCTGCACACTCCCCACTGGGGATGTGCCCACAACCAAGGTACATGTCCTTGACCGGAATCGAACCCGGGACCCTTGAGTCCGCAGGGTGATGCTCTGTCCACTGAGCCAAACCAGTTAGGGCTATAATTTTGATGTGATTTGGAGAGAAGGTGAGCACAAAGATAACCTACTTTGCCATCTTGAACAGAAGTCTTACACATCTAATAATTCTCGAGGGAAATTCTCCTAGCAGCGACTCCTGTGTAACCCACTGGCCTTGTGATGATGCGTTAAAACCAAAGCCAGGAGGTTGCATTTTTGCTGGTTGCCCTCACTGGTTTTGTCTGACTCTGCTATAATGTTATTTTCTGTTGAGGCAAAAGAGGAAGTACAAGCTTTTCAAAATTATTATTATTTTTTCCCAGTCTGGGAAGGGATATAATGGCATTGGTGATACAAATGGAGATACCAGGTTGCCACAATCTTCGTCCTTTCTTTCCATTACAAGGACACTCTTTTTCTTCTTTTTTTTTATTACTCCTTACCTGAGGATATTTTTTCATTGATTTTTTTTAGGAAGAGTGGAAGAGAGGGGGAAAGACAGAAAGAAACATCAATATGAGAGAAACACATTGGTTGGTTGCCTCCTGCATGAGCCTCGACAAGGGCCCACGCTGGGGAGGAGCCTGCAACTAAGATAAATGCCCTTGACTGGAATTGAACCCAGGACCTTTTGGTCCGCAGGCCAATGCTCTATCCACTGAGGCAAACTGGCTAGGGTCAAGGACACTCTTCTAAGGAGAGTGTGGTGACACGAACTGAATTGTACCTCAAGGAGAAGGCAGAAGAAAAAGTAACAGAAAATATGCTTACCTACAACTAAACTACATTGTCTTCCCTAGATAAAGTTTAAAGGTGCCTTGATAATCTTTGTTTACCACAGCATCTCTATAAAGTGATACAAATCTCAAAGATTTAAACTTTTCGGTAGGAATTATAGTAAACACATGCTCTTGCCTTGAGCAATCATAAACATCAGTGAAAAATGTTTCTTTAATCCAATCAAAGTACCTGAGAAATACTATTTTTTTCCTGAATCTCATCATTTTCTTTCTTCTAAGAGTCCCCTTAAAAGCTTGCAGCTAAGCCAATATTCATGCTTTTCTTTGCTAGAATCCCTCCCCTTCCTCCACCCCGTTGGTCTATGGTAACTCCTCTTTTTTTCTCTCTTTCCTCTCCATCTGTCCTCACTGCCATCTCATGGACTGGTGGCCCCTTAATCATCTTTTTAAAGGTTGCTCAGAGTCCTCTGTGAAACCTTCTCTCTGTCCCAGAAGAGTTAGTTGCCTCATCACTTGTGCTCCCAATGCACCATGGAAACTCGTCCATTACCACCTAATCTAATTACACTGGTTATCTGCGCCCATCTATTTCTCCCCCTGGACTGTGATATCCTTCAGGGCATGACTGTGCCTTTGTCAACTTTATATCCCTGCTGTCCAACTGAGTACCTAGGCACTCAGTAAGTGTTTGACAACTGAATGAATCAAGAGCAGGATAAAAGAGAGAAAAGTAGGGAGCAGCATAAAGGAATGAGAGTAAACATATAAAGGCCAGCATAAAGCGCTGTCTGCCGTCCAACTGTCCCTCTCCAGGTTCCCTGGTAGACAGTATCATTGTAGACAACATGAGGCAACTTTAAGAGGAAGCTTGAACTGGTCAACATGATGCAGTAGAGCAAGTAAAATCACTGATCTGGTAGACACAGCCTAAGAGGTAGAGATTGTCAAGTACCTGTGTGATATAAGACTGGTGATTTTAAAAACACTTAGGTCTGTTTATAACTTGGAGCTAGCGTGGTGATCTGTAATAAGTGATAAATGGTGGTTTACAAATGATGAAACACCTGCAATGTGGAAGCTGTCTAACTGCGTTGGGCACTTCTCTACATTATCGAACATCTCAGGAACCTTGTCATCATTTTCACAATTTTATACATGAAACAAACAGAAGAGTTTAAAAAAAGTATAAGAACTTCAGGCTAGGCCACACAACTGGTAAAGTGTTGGACAATCCAACCTGGCTCCATCAGTTGAAGCCAGAATCGACTCTTGCCAGAGATGCACTCAAGGAAAGTTTCCCAGAAACCAATTAATCCATCAGCTATGCAGGAGGGGTGGGTTTCCTCTCATGTGTGACCAAATCAGGCTCCAGTTTAATCGAAGAGTCGCTGGACTCCTTTGATTTGCTGCTTTTTGCCAGAAGAACTTCAGAAAACCCTTAATCATTTCCTAACAGTGTTTTGTTAGAACTTAGGCCAAAGACTACATTTTGCCAGAATCACCAAGCTTATAACGTTTTCAGAGCTTTAGCTTGCAGGAACATTAACACACAATTTCTCCAGAGTTCTATTTAAAACCTTTAGGAGAAAAAAATTTGTCATGCCCTACATTCTCTTTTTCTTGGCCCAAGTCCACATGAGAGTCTTTGCTGCCTGTTCCTCTCATATACACTCATTCTAGGACCGACCTGTGATTCTTTCCAAATTTATTCTCTTACTTTACTCCCTCTCAGCCATTTTCTTTCCTTCCTCTGGTACATGGTAAACAAAGCTTCCCACACCCTCAATCTCTTCATGGAAAGATTCTTCCACCTTCTTATGCACCTAAAGCCAGAATCTCCCTGAAGGACACATACCTTTCTCCTGTACCCAGCCATGGAAGCTGGCAGTTGACTGTTCTCTCAGTCTGAAGAGCTGCAGGTGAGGGCTGCCCTTCTAAGTTCCCCAACCAAGATCTGACTACTAGTATTCAGGTTTGTTTACAAATCACTGCTTCTCCTGGCTAATCTTTATTGTTCATTGTGATTCATATAATCTTCCTTGAAGGCAGGGACAGTTTTTTATATCTTTGACTCCTCTAGCAATTCTCAATTCTATGGATATTCAGCATTTTTTATAAATGATAAAAATAAGCAAAATCCTTTTTTTTTAAAGACTTCTTTCTCTTCTGCATCTGCTCAGTTGATCTGGTGTATTCTGTTCTTTTTACTAACTTTTTCAAAAACATTTCCTTTTTTTGCTAATTAATTGTAGCCCCATGCATTCACAGCATTTACGACTAAAATTTCCCTCTGATTTCTACTTGCATTGCCTCTTAAAGTTTTGATATGTAGTACTTTTATTATTAATCAGTTCAAAATTATTATTTCAGTTATGAGTTCTTTGATCGATGTTTTTAGAAGTTTTTAAAATTTATAATAAATGTTTTAAAATGCATCTTTCTTTTTGTTTTTGTAACAATTCCATTGTAGTCAAAGTATATATTCCATATAACACATTTTTAATTAGTGAAGAATTACCTAGTTTTACTCCTCCTCCACTTTTGCAAGATGGTTCATGTGTGTCTGAGAAGAGTGGGAAATGCTCTAGTTTTCAGATCTGTGATTCTATAGTGTATGTCCTCTAAATCAAGCTTGTTGAGAGATCTTTACCATGTTTTTGGTCTGCTTTACCTACGAATAATATGGAGAGTTGTATTGAAATCTCCCTCTATGGAGATGGGTTATCTAATTCTCTGTAGTTCTGCTATGTTTGTGTTTTGCAATTTTTAAACCATTTCATAAGGTGCTACAAGTTTTGAGTATGTAGGTCTTCCATGTTGAATCTTTTATCATTAACTTGTGACAGCCCCCCTTCTTGCATTCTCTACTAATTCTTTCTTTGGCATAGAACTAATATAGATTTATTTTGATTGATAGGTGCTTAGTATATATCTTTGCATTCTTTTACTTTATAACCTTTTAAAAGGTTATATTACAGGTGTATCTCTTTAGAAATAACATAAGGCTGGTTTTATTCTCTAAGCTGAAAATATTTCTCTTTTTGGAAGGAGGTCAGTTCATTCAGTTTTATATTGGTTGATACTTTGGCTTGTTTCTACCATTTTATCCTATATTTTCTAATTGTATCAGTTTTCTTCTTTTTTTATTACTTGATGCTTGTTTTCTTCTTCCACTTTTTTTCTCTTCCACTTCTTTAGATGAATAAAATATATTTTATTTCTTTAGTAATTATTCTTGATATTTTACTGTTCATGCTTAACAAAAGTTAAACAATCTTAAACCACTCCTGAAGAACATTAGGACTTCAAAACATTTTGAGATCATCTCTCATCATTTATATGCTATTGTGGCCCAGTATTTTATATTTCTCCTTAACAAATCTTGTAAATAAAATATATTTTATTTTTTTATAATGTGTAATTGTCTCCTAACTGATCACCCTGCTTCCATTTTGCCATTCCTAAGGTCTAGTCACCACAGAGAAGCCAAAGAATCCTTTGTCTTAAAAACAACAACTTCACTTTAATTAAAAATTATAACATGGCATGTAGAAAAGTTCACAGACCTTATGTGTGCAGCTTGATGGATTTCACAAAATGAATACATCTATCTGCATATTTCTTTTTATAGCTGAGCAATATTCCATTGTATGGATGTACCACATATTGTTTATCCATTTACCATTTGAAGGATATGATGGATGATTGTGTAAAAAGCTGCACAGGTTCTTATGTAAAACTAAGTTCCCATTTTTTTTTATACTCAATACCTAGAGACAGATTGCTGGGTCCTATATGTTTAACTTTAAGAAACTGCCAAACTATCTTCCAAATGGACTGTGCCATTTTTAACTCAGCATTGTATGAGAGTGCTAGTTGTTCAGCATTTTTGTCAGAACTTAGTGCTATTTCCCTTTGTCATAAGAATGGGTGGTGCCACCTGGGTGTAATTTGCATTCCCTACCTATCTCTTGATGTGTTTATTTGCCATTCATATGTTCTCTTTGGTAAAGGGCCTGTTTGGATCTTTTGCCAATTGTTTTCTTGGATTGTTTATTATTGTTGTGTTTAGAGAATTTATTTTATAGTTTGAACAACAAGTTATTTGTTAAAATGTGATTTGTAAATGTTTTCTCCCTGCCTGTGTTTTTTTTTCTTTTCATTTTTAACAATATATTTAGCAGAGCAAAATATTTTAATTTTGATAAAGTACAACTTATCAGTATTTTCTTTTATAGTGTGTGCTTGGTGGTATATTTAAAAACATGGACAAACCCAAGGTTGTTCAGATCCTCTCCTGTATTTCCTTCTACAAGTTGTTTTTTTTTAAGTTTAAGAATAATATTCTTTTTTTCTTCTTTTTCAATGTTTATTTATCTTTATTAATCTTTACTGTTGAAAGTATTACACAGGTCCTCCTTTTCCCCCCATTAAACTCTTCCAGCCAGCTCCTGTCCTCCCTCTCCTACCCCCCAGGCCCTCACCACCTCATTGTCTGTGTCCACAGGTTATGATATATGCATACAAATTCACTGGTTGATCTCTTCCCACCCACCCTCCCCTGCCTTCCCTCTGAGGTTCAACAGTCTGTTATAGCTATATATGTACATTTAGGTTGATGGTTGGTTTTACATTATTTTTTTGTGTAAGATGTAAGGTATAGATTGTCTGTTGATATCTAATTATTCTGACACCATTTGTTGAAAAGAATAACATTTATTTAATTTACACATTTGTAACAAATCAGTTTGCATTTGTGAGGACTTATTTCAAGGCTCGCTATTTTGTTCCATTGATCTATACATCTTTCCTTTACCAATACCACACTTTCTTGCTTAATGTAGCTTCACATTAAATCCCGAAATAGGGTAGAGTGATTCCTTGAGTTTAATATCTCTTTTTCAGAATTGTTTAGCTGTTCTAGTTCCTTCAGAATCAACTTGTTGGTAGCTACAAAAGTCAGCTAGACTTTTCATTTGTATTGTGTTATCTATAAATTAAATTGGAGAGAATTTATTTTTCAGTCTTCTAACACATAAATACAGGATATCTCTTCATTTCTTTAGATCTATGATTTCTTTCACCAGAGTTTTGTAATTTTTATTACACAGACCTTGATATTATGTTTTTAGATTTATATCTAAATACTTAATTTATTTTGGTGCTATTATAAATGGTATTTTGAAAAATTTCAAACTTATTGCAAGTATCTGTATATATAAAAAGAGGTAATATGCTAATTGGTCCTAACGGTGTCACAGTCATGACCGCTAAGGAGGAGGCTGCCTGTGCGTGCCTGGCAGGGCATTGCTCCCGGAGACGGGATGGAAGCGGGGAGGCACCCAGAGGAGGCCTCTGCCTGGGAGGGTGTGGGTGAGAGCCTATAGCACCCCCCTCACCAGTCCTTCACCACCCACTGCTCAGAGTGCCCCACCACTCACTTGCCTGGGGAAGGAGCACAGCACAGCAGGCGGGAGGTTTCCATGCTCTCCTCTGGCACCATGACGGGGTGGAGCGATCGAGTTGCTCTGGAGATGCGGTGTTAGCTGGGAGGTGCCCAGAGGGCTTGAAGTGGCCAGAGAAGGCCAGAGGGGTGGGGGGTGGGGCTGGGCCAGGCACACTGGAGCTCTGCATGGAGAGGTTCGGGTGTCAAGGCAAGGCAGCAGGTGGGTGGGTGGCCCATGCGATTTTGCGTGCTGGGCTCTTACTATAAAGATAAACTTAATTTTTGTGTATTGCCCTTGTATCCTACAACTTTACTAAGCTCATTTGATAGGAGCTTTCTATTGATTCTTTGAGAAGTTATCTATAAAAAGAGGCAGATTTTATTTAATCTCTTCAACCTGTATGTCTTTTTTTCCCCTTGCCTTATTACACTAGCAAAGACTTCCAGTATGATACTGCATAGGAGTGATGAGGGAAGACATCCCTACCTTGTTCTAGATCTTAAAGAGAATACATTGTTTATTATCATTATCTATCAGGGTAAGTTTTTATTTCAAGATAGCCTTTTCTAGGTTAAGAAAGTTCCCTCTATTTCTAGTTTGCTAAGACTTTGATCACAAATTAATGTTAAAATTTACCAAAACCCTTTTCTCCATGAATTAGGATGATCATATGGTTTTTATAGTCTCTTAATATGGTGAATTATGTTGGTTGATATTTGAATATTGTACTAAGCTTGCATTCCTGGAAAACAACACCCATTTAGTCATCATTTATTGTCCTTTTTATGTATTGTTGGATTTGATTTGCTAATATTTTGTCAGTGATTTTTGAGTCTGTATTCATAAAGGATGTTAGTCTCTGGTTTTCTTTTCCTATAATGCCTGTCTGGTTTAGGAATTAGGGGACACTTGCCTCATGATATGAGTTGTGACATTTATCTCCTCTTCTATTATCTAGAAGATATTGTATAGAATTGTAACTATTTATTTCTTTAATGTTTAGTATAATTCAGCAATAAAATAATGTTTTGGGTCTTGCTTTACTTTTTTAATTATTATTATTATTTTTTAATCCTCACCTGAGGATATTTTTTCCATTGATTTTTAGAGAGAGTGGAAGAGAGAGGGAAAGACAGAGAAAACTATGAATGTGAGATAAACACATTGATTGGTTGCCTCCTGCATGTGCCCTCTGCTATGTGCTTTGACCGGAATCAAACCTGGACCCTTGGGTCTACAGTTGATCTATCCACTGAGCCAAACCGGCTAGGGGGCTTGCTTTATTTTTTTAAGGTTTTTTCACTACACATTAAATTGAAAAGGTATAGGTTATCTATTTCTTCTCAAGTGAGTTTTGGTCAGTCTATCTTTAAAGAAATTGACTTATTCCATTTTATCTGTTTTTTAATCCATGCATGTGAAGTATGGTAGCAATAATCTCAGGTAGAAACTGTAGTTTAACTCTAACCCTGTTGTTTGGCTTAACAATAGAAAAGTTACTTTGATTTTCTGAATTGTATAAATCATCCCATTAGATTGAATGACTATCCCATTGATTGTTATCTTACTGGTTTTAGAAAGCACATTCCTCTGTACCTGGGAACCAGGACAGCACAATTACCCCAAGACCCGAGGGTTCCAGATAATGCGTTCCTGACAACGCAGTGGTCTCAAGACCCGAGGGCTCTAGATAATGTGTTCCTGTCAACCCAGCAGTCCCAGATAATGTGCTTCTGTCAACTCAGTGATCCGGAGATTAACATGCTTAATTTTGCTTTTGTAAACTGTTTTTTTGCGAACCAGGTTCCTTATTCCAAACCCTGGGATGTAATCAATACCTTTGTAATTTTTGCCTATATAAACCTGAAGTTACGACCATCTGATCACTATGAGATTTGGGAATGACCCCTCATAGTCCCGGATTGCAATAAATGTGACTCTTTAATTTGACTTCTTGAGGCGTCCTTCTGTGATTCGAGGGGTACGTTACAACACATGTAGATTGTGCTTTAGTATTTTTTTAAATTTTACTTTTAAGGTCTATAAATATCACCTCTTCTATTCCTGGTATTTATAATTTTTATTTTCTCTCTGTCTCTGTCTCCTTTTTCTTTGTTAGTCTGGTTAGACATTTATCAATTTTAGTAATTTTTCAAAATACAAACTTTTATTTTAATTGCTTTTCTATTTTTTACTTTTAATTTTATTGGTTTCTGCCATTACTTTTATTATTTACCTCCTTCTGCTTAATATGTGTTCAGCATCATTTTTTTTCTAGTTTCTTAAAGTAGAAATTTGGATTATTGGCTAAGAACATTCTACTTTTCTAATACATCGTTTAATAGTATAAAATTCTCTATTAGTATTACTATAGCTATATGCTACAAATTTTGCTATGTTTTATTTTTATTTTAAGTTAGTTAAAAATATTTTCTAATTTTCTTTGAGATTTCCTCTTTGACCCATGGCTAATTAGAAGTGTACTGTTTAATTTCCAAATACTTGAAAATTTCCTATATATCTTTTTGTATTGATGACTTCTTTAATTCCATTATGATATGAGAACATACTTTGCATAAATTTTAATGTGGAATTGAAAAAAAAGTGTGCATATACAGAGTTATATCTATAATACAGTGTTATTTTTGGTAGAGTATTGAGGACTCTCAAAGTACCATCACTAGACCATCTTCTTGTCTCATTCTTATTCTTATTCAAACTCCTGGGAACAACTGCCATATACATTTTGAAAACTCAAATATCTATGTCTGTAGCATAGATACCTATTTTTATATGCAGGCTTTTGTGTGCACTCAAATATTTACTGCACTTCTTTTCTTTGAAGTCACAATGTTCTTCAAAATCAACAGGCCCCCAAATAATTTAAAACAAAGCTACTCTTTCTACCCCATTGCCCAACTCAGAGACATGTGGCTTATGCTTGACTCTTTGCTTACTTATCTCCCATTCTAATAGGTCATCAAATCTTGCTAATTTTCTCTTCATCTTTATAAAAAATCGTTTTTGTTTCTTATCCATTTTCAGTAATATCCTAATTTTTCTTTTACCTCCAGATTTGAATGTAATCCAATTTAGTCTTTATAACAGTATTGATCTATTTTAAACTTAAATTTAAAAATTGCCACTTGCTCATCCCTCCTTAAAATTTTCTGACTTTTAATTACCTTAGGGATGCTAAAACAAGTAAGCAAACACCTTAGCCTCACACAGTTGGTTGCTCATAATCCAGGTCCTCCCTACTTTATCTCAATTTTCTCACCACTCTTCTATTCTTTTACCACAGAGAGCTACTAGCAAAGCTTCTCCTACCTTCATCTGAAATAGTTTCATCTTTTATGAATTACTTTTGTTTTATAAATTTATGTTTAATCACTTAATGTATTATACAGGGTGTGGCAAAAGTAGGTTTACAGTTGTTCATATGGAAAATAATACAATAATTAATAAATAATAGGAGAATAAACTGTTTGGCATACTCACAACTGTAAACCTACTTTTGCCCCACCCTTGTAATTGTTTGCTATTTTGTAAATCTCTATTAGTAGATTATGAGATCTTTCAGGATAGGGAATGCAATTTTATAATCTACACATTCTTTCCTATACTCACCAGAGTACCTAATTCATAATAAATATTTAATAAATCTCACTTTGAATGAATGAGTAAATTAATGATTTATTGAATGTAAGAATAAGCAATTAAGCCAGGACTGGAATCTGCATATTCTACTTCCAAGTAACACATTACTTTATGTTTAATAGAACAGTACTTAGTTACTGCCTCCTATGCCATTTCAGTAAAGGACAGGTCTTACTTTATAATTGGGTAAAATAATGTTGTCTCTTTGATTTTACTTTTTTAACCTTTTTGGCTATGGAAGCAACTGTTCCAATGTCTTAAGTAAACATCTGCAAAGATACTAAGTCTAGTCTTTTTAAAGGATGTAACTGATAGCTGAATACATTGCTTTGCACTTGCTCCCACAAGAGCTTGGCCATTTCAGTCTCATGTTATCTTGCTACAACATATTCCCACCAGTTTCCCCCTTCACTAACTAGAAGAACTTAGTGTTATCTGTGACTCATGAGCTCCTTCCAGTTAATTTATAAAAGGTTAAAGAAAAATTGTTCTAGTTCAGGTTAAATAACAGAAGTCTCTAATTAACCGATTTTTACTTTTTATAAATGTCAAGTAGTTACACACACACACACACACACACACACACACACAACAGTACTTCTAACCTTTGGGGAAAAGATTTGCCAAAAATATTTTGAATATTTAGTTACATTAAATTCAATGTTTCTTTCTTTTATATGAATTTATTTTCAGCATCAAACATCTTTAAGGCATCAGCCACAATTAAAATCCCCTTATAGACATTGAATTGATATGTCACGGTGAAGCTGTAGAATTTAACATATAGATGCCATAGATTACTCAGAAAGTACAATGAAGTATGGCACTGACATATCTTCTTAAGGAATTTAGGTGATGATTTTGTGATCGAGGCAGGGCAAACCACTAGGCATAGAGGTTAGCACATAGTAAGCTCTTGAGATGCTAGCTTTTTATAATTATATTTTTAATTTAAATTTACTCTTCAGGTAGCTGTAAAAATGAATGCATTATTTTTTATAAACTTTGTACTAATCCTAGAAAACATAAAAAAGTGAGTTTTGCTGTTGTTTTGGTTCTTGTGACTGCTATATTTCTTTTGGTTACTGGATTGTATTCCACAATAATCTAAATTGTGAATGTCAGAGAATTATTTGGTCTCAAAAATATCTGTTAAGGAAGCCCTACTTGGTGCCTCTTATTTATTTCTACCACCAACTCAACATTTTCAGCATGAATTACAATAAATATGAGAGTTAAATATTAACTATTATGTTTTTTTCTTTTCTTCCTGTTTCTTATTGAGAAGAGAACTGTTATGCATATGTTCCTGTTCCTGAATGAGGAGAACAAATGGAATGATATATCTTCATTCATTGAAATGGCACATTTCCTCTTAGGGATTAAGTTAATTTCCTTTTCAAAATCTCCCTCTCCACCCTCTCATGGTCTTTCTTCCCTTAATTTCAGATGCTCATTCACAAAATAGGGCAATATTCTGCGTGGAGCAATAAAAATGAAATGTAACGAAGATGGAAAATCAGATCTGACATTTAGGAGACAGTTTTAATAAGCCACAAATTCTCACATCCTAAGACTGTGGCAGAGTTAATAGATTTATTGTATGTCCTGTGGAACCATGGCACGGAAATAACTAGAAAGGAAACAAGTGAGCTAAAACATAGTTAGGACACCACCTTTGTAGTAATTGATTAAAATTTGGTTCATGGAGTATTATTTATGACTGAGGCAAAACAAGGAGCCAAACCAAATAAGGTCATGAAAGAGAGCAGAGAACTTGACTCCAAAACCATGTTTACCATTGCTTTCAACTCAAAATAATTATTTTCTGTTTACCTGAATTTCCCACTTCACTCACCCTACTTCTTGAACAGAAGACCTCAGAATGCTTTCTCATTATTAACCTGATTTTGCTCTCTCTACCTCCTACCCTGCTTCCCTATCTGCTCTGCTCACTGCACCCCTACACCTAGTGGGTAGTTTGAACAGCAGCTTTATTTAATTACCAATTTAGCACCTTCTCTTAAGCTGGTTCATCTGCAGAGAAAACCCTCCTCTCCCAGCTCTGCTTTCTTTTGTAAAGGAATCACTTTCACAAATATTCCGCAACCATAGGATAACAAGTGATAATCCTGGTTCTGACCCTTCGCACCCTACCCCCACCTCTTTTCTTCACTAGGCATGCAGGCCCTGTGCATTAGGCTCTTTTTAAACAAAGGCAGTACTCTGGAGGAAACAGCCTCACTGCCCCCGACAGTGGCCAGGGAATGTCAAAGTGCTACAGTCAGTACTGGCATCCCTTTTTAAAGAGGGCATTGCCAGACAAGAAGGTGACCAGCAGAAGATGTCCAGAGGATATTCCAGAGAGTTAGAAAGATACCAGAAGGTAGTTGGAGGGAAGTAGGGTTCTTCAATGTGGAAATGTGATTTCAGAGGAGCCCTGTGTACTACTTTTCAGCACTTGAAGGGATTTAAATCTATTCTGCATTTCCTGAGAGGGCCAGACCAAGACGGTAGGTAAAGATGGTGTGGGGATCATTGTAACTTAATGTAAGGAAGGAAATCCTACTGCAGCATATAATGATCTTCCCACTTCCCTTCCCTTGTTTAAGACACCCTCAAGCCAACTGCTTCAATAACCTTCCATCTGGTCGCTCTGCTTCTACACTTTTGCCTCACTAATCCATCCAGAGTAGCCAGTTATTTTTAAAATCTAAATCAGGTTGTGCGTTTCCTGCCTACACCCATTCTAGGGTCCTCTTAGCATAAAAATATAAAATGTAAATTCCTTCCCATTGTCTGCAGGGCCTTGCATGATTCAGTCCCTGCCTACCTTTAGCCCTCCTCTTCCAGTTGCTCCACATCTTCCGGCTCTCCTTCTTCACTAGGAACATGCCAAACTCCTTCCCAATTGCAGACCTTTGCACTGGCTGTTGTCCCTGATGGAACACTCACCCCCACAGGTTCCCACTGCTGAGTCCTTTCTGTCCTTCATCATCAACCCAAACGCAGCATATTTTATCTACCATGTGATAGCACAGTGGTTAAAAGTATGATCCTGGAGACTATCAGCTGTGTGAATTTATAACTAGATCCTGTGGGGTAACATTGTGCCAGTTAATTAGGCTCTTTACTTAAAATATTTTTATATACAAACTGGGGATAGTAACAGTGCCCCCTCCTACTGTGTTTAGCTGAGGAGAGGAGAAGATATACATACAGTGCTTAACATAGTGCCTGACGTATGGTAAGTTTTCAAATATTAGCTATTAGTGATAGTGGTAGTTTTATTGCTTTTACACAACTGTGCAACTATCAGGATCCTTTTATATGAGAATAAGTCAATACCATGGTGAATTAAATAATGGCCAAGAATTTAAGTATGGCTTCAAAGTTGTGTAGTACAGATAAAGAAATGTATACCATTTTTCAATGCCACTCTTTCTAACCTCACATGTTTATTTTGACAAGCGATAAGCTTTCTGGTTACTTCAGAGAAAACAAGTGACAAAAGAGGGAGCTTTTTTTAACCCTATGTAATACAGGAATATTCTCATTCTAAGAGATCCTAGTGTAAAAATTAGAATTTGTAGCAATGGAAAATAACTGTATTCATATTGTAAAATATTCTAAGTTGTTTTACTTGTGTGCATTGTTTTTGGATAGAAAAGGAAAAACATTTGCATTCCTCTTCAATATAAAAAGTGAAATAGGTAATTTTAAAATACCAGTAACTAGGTAAGCAACATTATTTAGCAAAAGAAACAAGCACTCTATGTTCTTATCTGCCTTCCTAAGAGCACATAGAAGGCAATACAGAATAACCACTGTTACAATTCACCTTATATATTAATTATTCTTAATTCATATGAATAATTAGCTTTATTTTAAGTGTTTTAAAATATTTTTGAGAACTAGCACATTTCTAAGGACTATATAACCTTGATTTATGCTTTTTGAGCATGATTCAATGAGGTTGTTTTTCTATTTTTCTTGTACAGCATATAAAATAGCCATCCCACAGTTTGTATTTCATTACTATCGCTCACTTTGGATTCCTGTCAAGGAATACCAAAATAAAAGTCCTGTCAAAAATATTAGTAACTGTGGAAAATCTTTGGCTATCTATAGCTTTATGCATAGTTATATTCATATTATTAATATAATGCTTGGAGAGAGGTACACTGTGATAGGCAGACAGACAAGATCAGAGCAAAGACAATAGGCCAGGTACACAAGGTCACCAGGGTGGGAAGCTCTGGGTGCCTAGCAATGGGCAAAACTGGGAAGACGAGGGTAACCTTTCTTCCCCTTAGCATATTGCTGATCATGTGGTTCGGACCCTTCCCTGAGGGTTCCTCCCCTGGCATGTTGCTAGTCATGCAGGTTAGACCCCCTTAGAGGGAGAAGAAACAAGGGAGCCAGAGAACAGCCCTTAAGCATTAAGCCCCCAAGACAATGAGGTTCTGACCTACATTAAATATATCTAGGCCTCACTTACGTTTCAGCTCCAGGCCCAGAAAAGCAGCAAAACCAGACAAGGGACCCATGCTGACCTCAGCACCAGCTGCATTGATTAATGACCCACTGACCAATCAGTAGAGACCACAACCATGAGAGGACACAGCTGGAAAGCTGATGAATATTCTATTGTGATAAGAACCCTCAGGACAGAAGACCCAGTGGGACTCTTATCTGTAGAGCAAGTCCATGGTACTTTTCCCCACCTCCTTCCTTCAGGCACACCCCTTGACTCTCTTCCTCCTAAGCTCCAAGGGCCCTTCTGTTGCCTCTGTAACTTGTTTCCTGAGCACATTTCTTCTACAGCTCACTTCTATCTCTGTGACTTTCTAAACAAACGTTCTCTTATAGTTTGAGTCTTGACTCTGAATTCTTTCTTAGCCAGAACTCGAGAACCAAGGTCGCTGAACCAATGTCCTGTCTGACTCCAGCAGGTGCTGTTTTGCCACCAACAATCCTATTTAGAAAGATTTCTCCTTTTAAAAATAGGTGATTACTCAGTTTATCCTGTACATTGTACAGTGGGGCCTTGACTTACGAGTTTAATTCGTTCCGAGACCGAGCTCGTTAAGGAGCTCATTAACTCAAATTACCCTGTCAACTCAATGCAAAAAATCAGCCGAGAGACAGCTGGTATCTCAAAAAACTCATTAGTCAGGACACTCGTAAGTCAAGGCCCCACTGTATTTTTTTAGCATGGTAACTATGATTTTCTTAGCAAGGTGAATTTTCTCTGACTTCTGAGAAAAATAAATTGGAAAATGAACCAAATTAATTTCAATAGGAATTTAAGGAAACATGCTTGCAGAAATTTTAAGTGCCCTGTTGGTTAAAAGAAAGTGATTTATAGACTGAGTATCTAACTATGCTCCTAATTTCTTTGTGCATTTTTATCATTAATCAATCTATGAAACTAGCTACTCATTTTCACAAATGGGTATACATAGTGGTTATTGTTACAGACTCAGGTATTTCATCAAATATATGCCCTTAGTACAAAGAAAATACAGTGTGTCTGCCTGCTTCGTTCAACTCTTAGCAACTATTGCGTAAGTCAAGTATGTATTTTCCAAAATTTAATAAAACCACCATCAAAATAGAATGTCAAGGTGCCAGCTTTCTCCGTTTGGCTTTCTGAAGCTTTATTTATTGATTAAGTGGCTTGCATCTCTACAAGGCCACCATTCACTTTTCTAAGGCCTTGACCACAGAGCATTCAATTGCTTGGCTGTTAAATTGTCAGCAGGCAGTGGCTGTTTGAATATAATCTTCTAAAAGTCCAATCTTCCGAAATAAGCCACAATAAATCAGAGGATAGAGTCTTAACCCTCTCAGAACTCGACCCAGGGCAAGCCGTTCTTATGCTGGAAGAGTCATAACACACCTGAACAAATGCTTCAGGGAAAGCAGAAGATGCCTAAATATGAATATTTTAAGCTTTGACTAAGTAGGAGTTTTATGTTAAAGATACTCAGAAACCATGCTTTGCATACAAAATTACACCAGTACCTATCCACTGGTATTCTGCCTGGGAACAATTTTCCTAGGAGGAGATATTGCATCTGTGATGATCCTACCATATCTGGAGGTTTCTTGTGTATGTGAGGGAGTCTGGCAGTGACACCTTCCACTCTTGACAGATAGGAATTTCTTGATGATATGACTCTAGAAGGTGTTTTCTCATTCTTTCTGGGGTCCATAGGCATTGTTCCTTTGTCTGTACAATCCCTTTAGGATATCTTTGAGGTATCTTTATTTTGAAAAGTGGCAGCATTTAGGATGCAGTTAACTGGGGTTACTGTGGGTTGATAAGGAGGGCCCATTGGGCACACATACTCTGGTTGCTCATACTAATGAAGAAGTATGTAATAAGCACTGACACTTCTAACCGTAGGATCTCACTAATGTCACCTCAACTTCTCAAGCCAGGTAATCAAAGCTGTAGGAATTGGAAAGACTGAAGAGTACTCAGAGAGGGAAAAACAAAAGGATAAAATTTCTAATTTATGCATGCATATTTCAGAATATGTAAGTTCTGATGTAAAGAACTGATATCCAGGAGGAACAGATACGCAGACTTGATAATCCTTGGTTGATCACAAGGTAGTTCAGTAAACGTGGTGTGAGCAACCCATTTATTATCTTAGTTATTTCTTTTGAACTCAATAATAAAACCTGCTAAATTCTGAGAGAGAACAACTAGCACAAAATGCTCCTCAATCTACCAAACATAGCACTTAAATACAAAGTCAGTAATGTCAACAGTGAGCCTCTTAAGGGAATGTTTGCTATTTGGGGGTGGTAATGGTAGTTGGCACAGAACAACCCCAAACCTCAGTAACTAAGCAAAATAAATGTTTATTTCTGGATTATTTCACAGTTTGACTATTTGATATGTGGCCTTTTGCAAGTTAATTGAAGGATCCTGGCTCCTTCCATCTATGTCACTGCTGTTTCCTAGGCCTTCTTCAAATTTCTCCATAGCTTTCTTTGCTTTTAGCTGGCAGCAAAGTATGGGATTCTTAACCAGTCCTAGAAGAGGTATAGAATACTTCCACTCATGTTCTTACAACAGAGCCCAGGAACTTGGCCCTACCCTTATTGCAAGGGAGTCTGGGAAATGAAGTCTTCCTATGTGCCAAGAAGGATTGAAAACATCTAGTCAGTTTTGCCATAGTGGTTGATAGGTGAAATATATGCTAAAATGAAAACTCAAGGAAGCACACGAAATGGTGTTTCTATCTTATAGCTGTACCAATAAACATGAAATTGGCAAAAATGAATTTACTTCCTAGAAACTAAAAATAACTTTTCATATAGAAATTAAAAAATATCTTTTACTAAGATGGTTAAGGTAATTCTTATTAATCATGGAAAAATGTTAATAAAGTTTTCACCAAGTGATTACATTTAGCAGCAGGTTTTGATGAGGTTTTCCCCCCAAAGTAAATATTTTTCATAAATTCTTTACAACTGAATTTTAGATCTCAGGTAAATTGTTATACAGCACTGTCAGTTCTAGGAGGAAGTGTGTTTTAACATCAGTAGAGACGTATGTCATAAAAAGGATAGTCAGCATTTATTTTTACATTAAAAAAAAATCTTTATTTTCTCTCCCCCTTGCCCCCACCCTCCCCTGCCTTCCCTCTGAAGTTTGACAGTTTATTGATGCCTCCCTGTCTATTAATCTGTTTTTGTCCATCAATTTATGTTGTTCATTATATTCCACAAATGAGTGAGATCATGTGATATTCATCTTTCTCTAACTAACTTATTTCACTTAGCATAATGCTCTCCAGGTCCATCCATGCTGTTGCAGATGGTAGGAGTTCCTTCTTTTTTATAACAGCATAGTATTCCATTGTGTAGATGTTCCACAGTTTTCTAATCCACTTATCTGCTGTTGGGCACTTAGGCTGTTTCCAAATCTTAGCTATGGTGAATTGTGCTGCTATGAACATAGGGGTGCATATATCCTTTCTGATTGGTGTGTGGGGGGAAATGGGGGGTAAGGACATATATGTAATACCTTAATCAATAAAGAAAAAATGGGAAAATTTATAATTCAATAATAAACTTATTTTGAAGCTAAGAAAAAAATCTTTTTTGTTGAAAGTACTACATATGTCCCCTTTTTTCTTCCATTGATCCCTTGTAGCCCACCCCCGCTCTCTGCCCCTAGCCTCCACCATCCTATTGTCTGTGTCCCTGGGTTATGCATATGTGCATACAAGTTCTTTGGTTGATCTCTTTCCTCCCACCCACCCACTCCCGCCTTCCCTCTGAGATTCAACAATCTGTTTCATGCTTCTATGTCACTGGATCCATTTTCTTCAACAGTTTATTTTGTTCATTAGATTCCACAAATGAGTGAGATCATGTGATTGTGATACTTGTCTTTCTCAACAGTCAGCATTTTTACATGATTATCATTTTTACACAGACATCGGTCACCTTTTTATAAATTTTCTTAGTTTCACATAAGAAAACTAACAATAAACAGTATTTTATCTTCTAGCTTCATTGATCTTAGAGCCATGACTTATTCCTCAAGGTTGATTTTCCCCCTTCTCCTTTCTACTCATCTTCACTCACACTCCTGTACAAAGTAAAATATTTTTCCTTATGTCTATTTTTCTATTCTGCCTTTATACTTTTTTTTTCTTAAGGTGTCCAGTAGACTCCTTAGCATCTTCTCCTTAATCTTTTATTTCTGTTCCCAGGACTGTAGGGACTTGACTATCAGTTATACCATATTCGGAGTATAATAAAAAATAGAACTTTAATTAGTGTTAATTAGATGACTATACACATTCTCTCATGCACCGAAAAATAATATTGTTTTGAAAGAGGAGTACTTTCTGACCACATTCAGTTGTGTTATGTCGTAACATGTTAACTGATAAAAGAAACCAGTACTAAAATTTCACTAATTTGAAGTCATTTTGATTTTACAGTGTTTTAGTTTCTGAATGATTGACCAAAAATGTATTCAAATGTCTTTAGCTTACTGATGCAATTGTTGAGGGCCTGAGGGTAAAGTTCTTTTTACCGCAAATGCTTGACATAATCCTCTTCCTCAAATGGATAGCATAGAAACAGTACCCTGCCTCCTTCTCCTTTCAGATACAACCAGTGCCTTGTCACAAAAGCAGAATATTAAGCTGATTCTCCATCATCTCAGTTAAAACCTATTTATCAATTGTCTCCATTTTGTCATAATAAACCATCAACAAGCCCAAAGAATGTTGAAGTTAAAATATTTTTTAAAGAATTGTGGTTGTTATGGATACTGCTAAGTACTCTACAAAGTGGAATGCTGCTTTATTGTGAGACCTAATATTTATCAAACCTTAACCCTATCATAACTCCTGCAGAAAAAAAATATTTTGAAATTTGCATTTCAGTCTGAGTTCTACAATTTTGAATAATATCACCAGATAACAGTTTCTACTGGAGTTATGAATTGAACTTTGGGTGAAAGAGAGTATCAGCATCAAATTTACAAAGTTTTGTGATATCAATAAATAAATCCGCCAGTTTGTCCCCTCTTGTGTTGAAAATCATTAATGAATCCATTTTTACAGTTGATGTACACTAAGTGAATACCTACTAACTACAAAGTATTGTTTATCTTGCTTAGAAGAAGATAATAGGCAATAACACACATGCACAGTGTATTTATTTAGACAATGTGGATAAACAAGTGTGGACAGCTGAATGATGGAATACTAATTAACCATTAGATGATTTTGTAGATTGATACTTGCTAATGTGGGAAATATCACCATATGTTTTTAAGTGGAAAACAAGTAGGCTCAGATTAATATGCAAAACATAATATCTTAAAAATATATTTTTTAAAGATATACTGGAAATACATATCAAATGTTTATAATAATTATCTCTTGTCGATGGTATTATAGGCAATTATTTCTCTGTGGTTTTCTATAATTTCATGATTTCTGTTTTAAGCATGTCACATGTGTGTAATAAGAGGAGATGATAAATGTAATTAGAGAACATAATATAGTCTCAGAAATGGCATGAATATAAATAAGTATAATACTGTAAAGAGCAACAAAGCCATTCATTTGTTTATACAGCAATTTTGTTTAATATTCACTGTTTCAGACTTTGGCTAAGTAGTGAGGATGCAGCCTCCACCCTCAAGGAGCCTGTTGATTTGCAGCAAAGTGACAGGGCGATTCAGAAAAAGGACGAGGTTCTTATGCTACCAGAGAACCTTGAGAGTCATTATTCACATGAGGACATTATCTCCTTGTAAATGATGTCAGATGAGCATCTGAAAAGCGTCACGGCTGCAAGAAAAAAAAACCACAATTTGGAAATTTTCAAAGTGATGATTAGAGAAATTGCAAACACATTCTTCTATTTCATAAATAAAACATTTGAAAAGTAAAAAGAGGCTTGGAATAATATCTCAAACATTGTTGTTAATAATAGAGAGTTATAGTTTATAAATATCAAATTTCTCCTACACTTTAATATCATATAGCTTCTTTGATATAGACTATTTTTTATATAATTTTCTCTTATTGATATTTAGAGAGAGAAGAAGGGAGAGAGAGAGAGAGAGAGAGAGAGAGAGAGAGAGAGAGAGAGAGAGAGAGAGAAATATCCATGTGAGAGCAAAACATCAATCAGCTGCCTCCCGCACAGTGCTACCAGGGATTGAGCCCACAACCTGACTGGGAATCAAACTGATAAACTTTTGGTGTACAGGTAGATGCCCAACCAACTGACCCACACCAGCCAGGGCTTAGATATAGGCTATTATAGGTCATGCCCCCATGTTTCCAATTTTATTAGAAGCTAAGAGGACTTCTTCTGTTATAGGCACTGTGTCAGGTCCAGAAGGCAGTGAGGGCTGGATCAGTGGTAGCTGTCATAGCCCCCTCCTGTGGTGGTGTGAACCGTAAGAGCATTTCCTCTGCGCTGGCCATTGGCAGACTGGGCATGAGAATGAAAGGCAGCCCACTGCATTTCGTTGGTGCAATATTAAAATACTGATTTGTAAATTCTAAGATTTAAAACAATTGGTTTTCATAGAAGAATAAGAGGTAATATTCTGTACATTAGTTTCTCTTATTATCCAAATCTAGTTCATTATTCAGGGGGTGGGAGTTAATTTGTTTAAAATTAATCCATAATTTTAAATGTTTCTTGCAAACCTAGAAACCTTCTGTACTCCCTCAAAATAGATTTATGTATGCCTGCTATGGTGAAAGTTTTAAACAATACATTTAAGACATCAAATAAAGTGATTCAAAATTATGAGATTATTTAATTTATATGAAGAATATTAGTGCATCCACCTAGGATGCTTGCTTACCCAGGTTAGGACCGTGGCTTAGATGATTTTGAAGTTTAATAATTTACTAAAATGAATATCATTTATTTGGTGATTTTTAAAATTGCAAATCAGTTTTGATCTTTGTAGGCTTCTTTATGTCTCATTGTCTTGCACAGTAACATGTTCTGAATTTACTCTTTTGATTCAGATGATAATCAATTTAGTTTCCAAATGCAAACGGCCTATTGCCTAATGTACAGGTCAGCAAATTTCTGTCAAAGCACATGGGACTCATACAAACTGTTTAAGTGTTACAGTGTGAATAAGGAAGTGATTACTTGATTTGATACTAAACATCTGATAATTGGACTATTTCTCTATGTTTTATAAGGTCTACAATTAACCAGCCAATAAGGGTGTGTTAGCAAGAACTTCATAAAGGAGGTAGTCTACAGGGAGGAGCTATAGGGTCAAGCCTCGGACTGACCTGTGGCAGGGCCACAAACAAGTCCCAGCTTGGAGGGCAGAGCCCTCCTAGCATCATTAAGCTTAACCTTATAGTCCTCCCTAGTTCCTTCCTAGGTAGCTAATGGGCTGCCAAAACAAGGTGAAACTCACAAGAACATTGTAAACATGCTGACCACTTCCCTTGTTTTGCTTTGTGTGCTGACTATAAAATAAAGACTCGGCTTGCAGGCTGGGTCTCTCTGTGTCAGAGATCCACCAAGCCCCAGCTGTATTCTCTTGTCCGTCTTCTTTAATCCTTCACCGCCCCTCCTCAGGCTCACCAAACCTGGCCGTGCTGGTGCTGCACAGTAGTCTTCAGAGAAGATGGCACAATATGGATGGAGATAGAAAGAAAAAGACTTGCAAAATTGTACCGTAAGCCACATGTTTCCAATAGCAAAACAGAAAATTACAACAAAGAATATACTGACACAGTGGTGGTAGTTAGTAAAAATCTTAGAGGTTAGAGAGATGAAAAACAAATGTTCTGACTGAACAGTCTTTTTAGTCGGATAGAATGATATAGTCTGTAGGACGATGGTCCATTTTAGGTGATGCTTACTGTGCATGTGTGAATGTGCGTATGAGTGTGTGTGTGTGTGTGTGGAATATAAATAAAAATATTTTATATATACACACACACACGTACGTTGTGGAATATAAATAAAAATATTTTATACACACACACACACACACACATAGGTTATATATATATCTATATATATATAAGCCTTCTATATATATAAAAGCCTAAGCAACTGAACTCCTAGCGACCCAATGACTGGTCGACTGGTTGCTATAATGAGCACTGAGCACCAGGGGGCAGACACTCAATGCAGGAGCTGCCCCCTGGTGGTCAGTACGCTCCCACCTGTGGCCTGCACACCTCCTGCAGTCTAGCCCCACAGCCCACCAGCCAACCTCCCACAGTCCCTCCCCCCTGGCCGGCTGCCCCCAACCCCATCAGCCTCAATCGCTAGCCAGGCCAAGGGAACCCCACCAGTGCATGAATTCATGCACTGGGCCTCTAGAAAGAAAAAAAAAAATATATATATATATATATATATATATATATAGAGAGAGAGAGAGAGAGAGAGAGAGAGAGAGTCAACCTGCAAAGCCTGATATGGACTAGAACAAAGATTAGGTTTCTATATTTAAGAGTTAGCAGAAAAACTGTCATTTGTCTGGGTTTCTGGGAAGATTTTCCTGCAAAGTCAAATGTTATTACTAATTTTTGAGGTTCTGAAAATTCATATTTTAGGGATTTATTCCTCAGACCTAAAATTTTGTCTTTTATTCTTGCAATTTCACACTTCAATGTGAAGTAATTTGCTATAAATTTTTTCTGCTTTTGCACATTCAGTTAATTCTCATGGAACACTTCCCCCTACACTTATCTTCCATACCTAATGCTCCAAGACCTGGTTCAAGCGTGTGTGTTTTTTCCAATTCAAAGTCTTCCCTGAGCCTTCTAAGAGAATAGGGAAACTTTTTTCTATAAGTCATGTTTATACGTAGCACCTCACTCTAATTGTTGTATTCATTCCATTGGATGCATTTATTTTGTATCTTTCTCCCCATTTGACTATGAGTTATTAATGTATACTCTATGCCTTATGTGTTTTAATAATTCTAGCATCTGGCACTTGAGTCTTACAGATTCTTCTTGGAATGAATACATGATTAAATGAATTTGTGTTGTCAGAGAAGGGGAATGCTTCAAGCACCAAGGGAGCATTCAGAGGAAGAGAGGTGAAGGAGAGAGACACTGCTGTGCACACTGAAGTGAATTTCACTTACTTCACCATTTCATTTGCGGCTGAGTCTTTGTGTCAGTTACCACCTGGGCTGAGTTCTGTGTACTCAAAGTCAGGCCCTTGATTTGTAACCCGGGCTGCTATTTGCAAAACCCTTAGGAGATTCTAACTCTTAGAGTCTGCTGAAAGCCTTTTCTTAAGAGCTGTTCTGCTTGTTGCAACCACCTATTATGATCTGTCTTTTGTGGTAATTTCCCAGAAGTCTTCACCAAATTGTTTATACAATTTAATCCTTAAAGAATTTCTTCTTCGGTGGCCAAATAGAGGGCTTCAAAGTATTGAGGAGCTAAAAGAAATAATGTAAGAGGGGGGGGAAAATCTCAATTTAAACATATAGACTTCTGAATGGGAGAGGTAATTTACAACAGTTTTTCAAGTTAATGAAGGTCAATGTCAACAACTTTGCCTTGACATTGGGACTATCAAGGTAATAGTTTCAATTTGATTTATAAATGGGTATTTGTAAACATAAAAATAAATCTGATTTAAAAGAGTTTTCTTTCTACAGCTATACTTTATCTGTAATTAAAAATCTGCCTGAGAGAGAGAGAAGCAATTTTCAACCTGTTTAAATACATTTTATAAGACATTCTGGAAGCTAAAAAAAAGTTCAAGGTCAATGTTAGGGTACTCTTTCCTTCTCAAAGAAGATAGTACTTCAAACTATGGACTACTTCAGAGTACTTTCATAAAATAAAGATGCTGAAGGCTCATGATGCTCTATCTTTCTCACTTACCTGCTCCTACTTATTCACAGTATTCATTGCTTGAGCCCTTTACCTATGTCTTGTCTATTTATTACCTAAATTTGTGTAATCTTGAGGCATTTTATTTATTAAATTTGACTTTTTAATTTTCAATATTCAGAACTGTTTTGCTCCTAAGAGATTAATGTAAGTATATTTTCCCTCCCCCTCCCACCCCCTAGAAAAGGTAAATTTTGCTTAGAAGTTTGGGATGATGGCATACACTTTTGCCCAGTGCGCTGGTAGGTAGAATCCTGTGGAACTGGATTACTAGGTAATAGACCACCAACAATGGAGTGTTGAAGAGGGTGGTGCAGCGGCAGAGTTGATCTCTGTTATAAAGGTAAAATAAAGCAACTGGAAAACCTCTTCCAGTTTTTGACAAATTAATTGGCATTGCTGGCTTCTTTCCCTGGATGTAATGCTGTAGATTATACTTAGGATTCAATCGTGTGACAGAGTGATGGTATAGTTGATTCTGGGAAATGAAAATTAAAAGACTGAGAATTCTTAGGCAGTTATAAGCTGATTGGTCTTCATATGTGGAAAGGAAGATATAAAAAGAGCTAGGTATAAGGACAACAGAAGTTTGGGGAGGAACTTTTCATTGCAGTTCCTGCTTTTCCTCCATTGCCCTGTATGGGTTATTGCCTGCAGTAAGGAGAAGGAAACATCACCAGCCCAGTACAAACGACAGAGGGGGTGGTACTAGCAGAATGGCACTTTGGCTTAGCTGGGGTGCAGAGTGGATAATAGTTTTTCAGACATTTTGGCTGGCTCTTGAGAATTTCCTCCTCCTGCAAAACTCCCCTAGAACTACATAGAAGGAAAGGAGGGCCCCCAAAGGGTAGAGTTGCTTTTTTGTGGAGAGGGTACACAGAGAGTGGTTTACCCCAGATTGTAAAGTTAGAAAATCTCAAACGAGAGGTGCGTCTCTCTACCATATACAAGGTAAAAGAGAATTAGTGGATTAGAAACTTAAAATAATTATATAAGAAATTTTAACTAAGGAAAGCATAATCAGTATTCTCAAAGAGATATAGGAGAATATTAGAAAAGATAACCAGAATAATAAACTTTATAGAAAAAAATGAAATGAAGAACTCACTAGATGGATTAAAGTATGGGAATGAATACAACTAGGTAACAAATTAGTGAGTTCAAAGATGAAGTTGAGGAATTCAGAAAAGTTGTCAGGCAGGAAGGGTTAAAGACAAAGAATAGTAAAACAAAAGTTTAGACATATGGAGGATGGGAGTGCAAATATTAACCTCCATATTAAAGGTTTCCCAGAAAAATGGACGAAAATATTTGAAGAAATAATGACCTAGAATTTCTAAGAATTAAAGAAAGGTAAACATTAAAAAGTTTAATGGTGCCAAATGTCTTATAGACATTTATAAAACAACATATTACAATGAATTTTAAAACATCAAAAAACTTTTCTTATAGCTCCCTAATAGAAAGAGCAGATTAGTTTAAAAGAAAAAAATGGATCAACAACATACCTCTCAATGTTAATCTTTTAAAAAAATCATTTTTATTTTTAATTATAGTTGACATACAATATTATATTAGTTTCAGATTTACACCACAGTGATTAGACATTATAAACGTATTAAGTGATCATTCCAAAAAAATCTCATCCCCATCTGACACCATATATAGTTATTAGAATATTATTGACTATATTCTCCAGGCTGTACTTTATAACCCATGAGTACACTATAACTACTAATTTGTATTCTTAATTCCTTCACATTTTTCACTCATTCCCTCAATACCCCTCCCATCTGGCAATCATCAAAAAGTTCTTTGTATCTATGAGTCTGTTTTTGTTCTGCTTATTTGTTTATTTTGATTTTTAGATTCAATTGTTGATAGTATTTTTGCCATTTTATTGTTCATATTTTAATCTTTTTTTTTCTTCTTTTTAAAGAAGACACTAACATTTCATGTAATACTGGTTTGGTGGTGATGAACTCTTTTAGCTTTTTCTTGTCTGTAAAGTTCTTTATCTTACCTTGAATTCTACATGATAGCTTTGCTGGGTATAGTAATCTTGATTGTAGGTCCTTGCTTTTCATTACTTTGAATATTTCTTGCCACTGTCTTCTGGTCTGAAAAGTTTCTGTTGAGAAATCAGCTGACAGTCATATGGGTGCTCCCTTGTATGTAACTAACTGCTTTTCTCTTGCTGCTTTTAAGATTATCTGTCTTTAACCTTTGACATTTTAATTATGATATGTCTTGGTGTGGAATTCTTTGGGTTCATTTTGTTTGGGACTCTCCATGCTTCCAAAACTTGTATGTCTATTTCTTTTAGAGTTTTTTTTTCTTGCTTTCTTTTTTAATCATCTGTTCAACAACCAACCTGTATCAAATATGCTTACATCTTAAAATCAGATAAAATCAAAACTATTCCACCTCCCAGTAACTAGATAACGTCTTAAACATTCAGTCTCTACACTTTTAATAGAAGCTGAGTGCTTCTTCATTATTTATTTATTCCAGGATGCATTTACAAATATGTACTATCATTATTTGAGTTTGTTATACCATTAGCTTTAAAATTTCATAAACTACCAAACAGGTGAAAAATGGGAAGTTAAGAAGGATTATTGTTGTAAGAAAAGTAAGTAGGAAATACCCTTGGTAAAACAGAAAAAATATAGACTATGTAAAATTTACTAAATCCTGCTGATAAAAAATATTTTCCAAGCTTTCAAAATATTGAATCTATTTTAATGATGGAAATGTGTTTAAAAAATCCTAAACCAGGAAATTTGTTTCATTTTTGTCTTTGTAAAAATGGTAAACTGACTTTTATTTTGATATGTTCCCATTTGTAGGAATATACTCCACATGCCTCAAAAAGAAATTTAGGTTTGGAGGATCAGTGAAGGTTTCTCAAAGAGATTATCTCTAAGACCCGACGGATGACTGAAAGTTAGATAACAAAAAGTTTGAGAATAGGAAGACTGTTTCCAATGGAGAGGACTTATGTGAAGTCTAGAAGTCATAATTATGAATAAATAATAGGTCTCCCCACTGCTTAGAAAATATGGTAAGATGCTAGCAAATACTGGCTGAAGGCAAAATCATTCTCTCCTATTTTGCATTTATCCTGCCACTATGAAAAAGTCATTACCAAAATGGCATGGATAAAAAAGCACCATTAAGAGTGAATCAAAGTCCCAGAATATATCAAAAGAAAAGATTATAAAAAGCCACCCAGACATTTTAAATGATTTCTAGTTTGCAGCCATAGACAAATTATATTCCAATGTGTTGAAAGGACTTACAGATGTAATCACAGAATGACTGGCAGTAATCTACAGAGATCATAGAGAAAAGGACTGGTACCGGGAGATGTGATCTGAGCAAATATCACCCTAGTTCTCTCACATGGTAAAAAGACAGAGACCAGGAACTATTAAATAGGCAATGTTGATCTTTAATAGCATTGTAGAATAGATTACTTTAACAAGGAATTGAGAGTACTTAGAAAATAATGAAACTACCTATAGGATCCTGTCTGAAATCAATAAAAACGTATCTGCCAAATTAGTCTGATTTAGTTTTTTATATGGTGAGTAGCCTGAGAGATTTTAGGAGGTTGCAATGCTAGCACATAGGTAAGGATTTTGATGAAATCAGTCAGAATGTCCTTGTCAACTGACATAGATGCATGCTTGGACAGTAGGAGGAGGAGGATGTGTGTTGGTTGAATGACTGTGCATAATTGGTAATTTGGTGTTACCTCCTTAGAGAGGTTTCTCATGGTGTGTCCCATGACTTTGTCACATTTTAACATGTAATCTGGGTGAAGAGACAGCAGTCTGGAAGAAGTAAGATAACATATTAACATAATTTAAAAATGTCTTAGCAGATAGGACAATGCATAAAAATCAGGACTTTGAGATTTAACAATAGAAATGCATGTTAAGTTTTGGCTTTTAAAATAAGTTATATAAGAGTTTTAATTTTTATTTTTTTAAATATAAATTGATTTCAGAGAGGAAGGGAGAGGGAAAGAGAGGTAGAAACATCAATGATGAGAGAGAATTACTGATTGCCTGCTTCCTGCATGCTCCACACTGAGAATCAAGCCCACAACCCGGGCATGTGCCCTTGACTGGAATCGAACTTGGGAACCTGGGACCTTTTAGTCCACAGGCTGATGCTCTATCCATTGAGCCAAACAACTAGGGCCTACAAGTTTTGAAAAGTTCATCTTTAAGCAATAAAAAGCAAAATAAAAAACCACTTTAGGTCTTTTTGTTAACCACAAACTGTAAAAGTTGCACCTGCTTAAAAAAAGTTAATTCAAACTAAAACTGCATTACATAATAGAGGAACAGTTTCCCAAATGAGGAATAAGACAGATTCCTAGCATTTCACTGAACTTGGGCTCTAGTCTGATCCAGCCTAAGCATGACAGATAGTTATAGGTGCATGGTGGACAGAAGACATAGTTACTTCCTCAGTGTCTATTCCACCTGTCCTGTTGATTGACACCAGCAACAATGTTTGACTAGACTTGACCTCATCACGGTTTCAAGGGTAGGCTACACCCAGACAAGACCAGTCAGGAAAATTCCCTCTTCCTTTGCACTGTAATTGTTCAATTAATCCAGGCCTAAATGTATCAGTGTGTGGCAGTCCCCTGGTTTTAGGGATTGGTTCAGGGGTGGCCAATTGATGTAAATCTGAGTTTTCTTTTTCCCAGCAGTTAATGGGAAGCAACTTGCCTCTCCTGCTGAAAGAGGCATCATGCAGTACTAATTGCTGCTGGCAGGCATTCAGCAACTATGAGGGAAGTCAGCCTGAGGATAAAGTTAAAGAAGAGATGAAGGGGGAGAACAGCAAACCAAAGGAAAATGGACTCTGACCACACTACGCTGAAATTGACCTGAGGTTGGGGTTTTTAGTTACTCTTTAAGCGAAATTGAATTTTTTAAAATCACCTTTAACTGAAAGCATTCTAACAGATCCAACGGCAACATTCTAAGAAGATTATTGTTAAAAACAGAGGGAGGCCATGCCTTAAGAAGTTTGGAAGAACTCAGGAAGAGAGAAGCTCATGGGTCCTATGTTTTGTTTAGAAACATCTGCCTCAAGGAAGAGAGAATGGATTGTTGTTACTGTCTGATAATTCTGGGCTGCGAGTGTTGCTACAGAGTCGTGGGAAGGGAAATTTTGGCTCAATGTAAGACACTGAGAATTACTCTTTCAAAGAACATTTCTAATTTTTAGAGGCATTCCATTGTAGAAAGAGCTGCTTGCCAATTACTGGAAGTGCTAAAGCAAAGAATAATGAACCATCTGTAAGTTCTATTTAGCCGCAGGATTTGATGGTATTTTGCCATTCCTCACTATTTAAATGGAGATAAGGTAGTTACTAGATTGAGAGAGCTTGGTTCCTGCCTCAGCTTCCCTGTGAGATGTGATCTATATTTTTCCTGGTCTGTGACCTCATCTAAAGAGTGAATGGGTTAGAATAAATGGTTTCTCAAACTGTTTCTAACTCTAAAAATATTTGACACCCAAAGAAAATTGCTGGAATTGAGACAACAAAGCTTTGGGCCTGCCACCTCTCTAGATAATAGTAAAAATCTAAAAATGGGAAATTAGAATATCAGATTCCCATTAATCACATTACTTTGCAAAGTTAGAATGGGGATTGTCTTGGGAAATACCACCTAGATCTAATTCCTAATAATATTATGAGCATGTTTCAGAAATGGAATCTTCTACTGAATGAATTACCAAAAATCCATTCAATTAACAAGAAGTCAGTGGACACCTGCATCCCCAGGTCTGTGGTAGAGACTGTGATAGAGAAAACCTTACTTGTCCAGCTTTGTCTAAGATACAAAGTGAATCATAATCTTTTGGTGCAGTACATCCTCTGTTTTCCACAGGCCATGTAATATCTTCCTTAGCTTTTGCTCTTAGAACTGAATCCTGGATATTGCTAAAATTCTCAATATAGAAAGGAAAAGAGAAGATAAAAATGTATCCTTATACATTTTATTAGATTATTTTGAGTGTTCCAGAAAGATCCTTTAAATAAAGGCTATAAGTCTATTTTATACTATATATACACACATATGCAATATTATACTGAAATTATATTAAACAATAAATAAATATTTGTATCTTAACTTATTTAAGTGTATACTTTTTAGAAAATATAAATCAACAAATCGAAGGCTCATAAACATCCTGGGTATGTATTTAATGAATTCCTACTGTGTATTTATTACTGTGCTGGTACAGTCCAGTATAAAATGTAGTTCCTGACTCCTAGGAAGTAAAATTGGAAGGACCAAAGAGGATGAATGAGCTTTTCAGTAATTTTGTTGTACATGTGCAAGTCTTTGTGGTATGTGCCATGGATGTCAGAGGAGCATGGGTCAGGGGGGTTGGAGGAGAAATGCAATCTGGGAGGCCAACATGGAGAGAGTGGTCTCAGCAGGGCCTTGAAGCATGGTAGGCTGAAATTTAAGGGGTGGGGGAGGTGATGAAAGCTACTTAGGTGAAGAAAGAGGCAGAGTTATGAAGGCTCATAAATCATAGATTTTCATATGGTTATGAGGATACTGACTTTATTAGACAAAAGAGTGGGGGGCTCATGGGGAGTAAGGATGTGACCAGTTTCTGCCATGTCTTAAAAGTAAAGCAAAGTCATTAAGACTACACAAGATTTGAAGAAAGGAGATCTAGCACATTTTTGAGCAGAGAGTACCAAAAGCCATGCTTAGTGAGGTGTATACTGGCAGTGAACTACAACATGTATTGGAGGATAAAGAGGCTTTCTACGAAGCTGCTGTAATAATCTCTGTGTGAAAGATGATGTCAAGAAATGGGTAATTAAAATATTAATAACAAGATTAAAACTTGTGTTTAAAGGAAAAGAAGTTTGATAACTGATTGTACATAATTAATTCATGCTGGATCTCTGAGTTTGGAAAACAGTCATTTTCTATTTATTATAAATTATATCAAGCCGTTATCTGAGTTTGTATGTATACATCCAGTCTCCCCAAGTAGACTGTAAGCTTTTTGTAAGCTTCCTAAAGAAAGTATGTTCTGCATTGCTAGAACATACTCCTCCAGCCTGCTGAGGAGATGAAAGGTGGAAAGGGAAAAGGGAAAACTTAATACCAAGTTTTCCAACCTAAATAACCAAGGTGTTCTATCGACATCTCTAATACTTTCACCAGGATAAGATGATTGACTTTTTTTAGCAAGTGTTTGTTATATTTGAACTAGAGTCCTGTGCACAAAATTCATGCACGGGTAGGGTCCTTAGGCCTAGCCGGTGATCAGGGCCAACTGGGCCTTCCTTCATTCCTCACCACTCCCTGGTGGTCAGCCCACGTCATAGCGAGCGATCAAACTCCCGGTCAAACTCCTGAGGGGACACTTCCATAAACCCTCATTCTAGAGTTCAAGAACATTCAAGTTCTAGAAGAACTTGACTCATGCTTTCTTTTGTATGGGGTAATAAATTATTTGATCATACCAAACTATGCATAAAGTGAGTGCATAAACATTTGCTCAAGGTCCCTTTACTTTTTAAATGTTGTTTTCATCTTTTTATCTTGGACAAACAGCTCAATCTTTACTCCTCTGGTTTGCATTGTCACCAGACACATTGGACACCAGGGTATAGTTTGCTCTATATTATATGTTGTATGTTATAAATGTGGTTTGGATGATGTACATGGTTAATAATTAAAAAGCTTCATGTGCTGAGAAATGCAGAATTCATTATGGGAATCCAATAAGAAAGTGAAGATGCTACATCTATTACTTATTTCTGCAATCAATCGCGTTGATGGGTGCACAATTACTTTGGGGAGAATAAAACTACTGATATAGATCCCAAGAGGAAAACAGTAGCTTAACTGAAAACATTTTAAAAACTAAAACATTAAGTATAGGTTTATTTGGTTTTACTTTGTTTGAATTTTCAGAATATAGTTGGATTTCTAAATGGTACTGAGAGTTAATTATATTATGAAACAGAAAAAAAAATGTGGTTGGAAGTGGCTTATATTACCATCCCTTTTAAAAGGAGGAAGGCAGAGTATGTGTGCAGGGATACAGGAAGCGCGGAGGTTTGCAGGTGGTAAAATAAGGATGCTCCCTTTTTATGGATTTTTTATTACTCAGGGTACAACAGGCAAAATTATCACCTATGCAGGATTAAATAGGGAGGAGAGTGAATGGAATAGTTATTTTGAACTGGAAAAGAGAGCTGATTAGTAAAATACAGAATTACTAGGCAGTGCAGAAGACATTTGCCTCCATAAATTTAAAGTAAAACTGACCACATTTTAAAATTCAGTTTCAACTACACAGGCTTGTGAGTGTAGGTGAAGAACTAGGTTTAACCAGATTAGATTTGTGTCAGGCAAGAAAGATTGCAAAAGAAAGGGGTAAGGAAATAGATGGCATATACAAAGGAGCAATTGCAATAATAATGAATGGAATCCAAGCACATAAAGAGAAAGTAAGGATGTGATGTGGTAGAAAAATTGTAGGAGTTGAGGTCCTAGATGTTTGAAGTGGAAAGAGGAGAGGTGGTGATCACATTGTGGGATGTTAGATACTTCCATCATTTGGAAGATGGAGCAATATTGATAACGACAGATCTAGTGGTGCTCAAAGAGGTAGATGGTGGAGGGCGTGGCATTGGTTTTGAAGGCATCTTCTCATATCTATTGGAGTCACTAAAACTCATGGTAGGACTATTAATAGAGGGACGAATCAGTGATGTAAGAATTAAAGTCTTCACTGAATGAGAGGCTGCCGGGGTTCTTATTCCAGCATCAAGAAGGGTTCAGGAATCTGGAGAAGGCTGTGCGTAGATTAAAGAGTCCAGGGAGTAATAAAGAGTCCAGAGACGAGATGTAATTTTGAAAGGCATTGGGGGTCAGAGGAGCTTAGCTAAAGGAGCTAAGATCTAATGTCTTAAGTCTAAGGCCTTAGGTCATGGGTGGGCAACCCCTGGCACGCGTGCCAAACATGGCACGCCAGTAACTTTTGCTGGCACGCGAAACCCTCTCTTATGATCTTCCATTTACAATTTTTTTCTTAATATCGACTTTTTTATTTTTCAGATAAATTCAGTGTAGGTGCATCTTAGATAAATAAATAATTTTACATAACAAGTTATCTTAAAGACCATAGACATGGCTGACTTTGAAATGCAGTTGTTTGAATTTCAGAGTAGCTCAATTTGGAAGTAGAAATTTATTGACCTTAGAGTTTACTTGGAAAACATTGAAAAAAAGCGATTAGAGACAGGAGTACCAGAGAGAAGTGTCGAAAAAGAACTATTGAGGACTTGGAATGCCATTCCAGAAAATTTTTTTTGTTTAAAAAACTTTGCAACAGCGTTACTCTCCATGTTTTCATCCACATACACTTGTGAATCTGTTCTCAGTGATGAATTTTGTTGTCTCATAATAGGAGTAGCCTGACGGATGAAAGTAGTAGCTCGTGCATATCTCTGAAGGTCACGAAATATAAACCTGATGTAAAATCTCTGTCATCAGTGATGCAGCAGCAAAAGTCCCACTGATAATATCAAACAGAGTCATAAAGTTTTCTGTCGGACTATCAGTGTACATGTATACATTAAAAAATAAATGTATTTTTCATCATCACATACTGTGTTTTTGTTGCTCGAATGAATTTTATTATTTCTTCAAGGTTCTTCACATACGTACACCTTAAGAGATATCAAGTAGGCGTAACATGTTCTCAAAAAATTTTGAGTCAGAGATTTTGCTGGTTTTGGCACGCACTCACAAAAAGGTTGCCCACCCCTGCCTTAGGTTCTCTCATCCCCAGGACCCCATGCTTTTTATTAACACAACTTGTCCTGAGGCGAGGCAGAGGTATACACTTCAAAGGGTATACAGAAACATTGTCAGAATGGGGGAATTAGCCTACGGCTGTTCAGGTGTTTGGCCAGTAGGAGGCAATAACATGTAGATTAAGATGCCCTTTAACTGTCTGGCAGCCACAATCAGTTTCCTATTCAGGTTTGGGGAAATGCCTTTAGCCATTCCCAACAGGTGACTACATGTGTGACTCAACCCTGTTGAGTCCCCAAGTCTCATCAACCTTTTGATGAAACTCTTGAAATTATGACATGCTGGAATTGGTTGCTGGCAAGAGGCAGTGGCTGGTAAGACTGAAGATAATGGCACAAATGGTGGGAGACAATATGACATGGACATTAAGAGAATGGACTCTGGAGCCCAATTGCCAGGATTCCAATCCTGGCTCTATATTTTCTAGCTGTTTGACCATAGACAACTAGTACCACAGCTGTATCTATAAAATAGGCACATGAATGGCTCATGGGGCTGTAGTGAGGATTAAATCAGATCAGTGCCTGGCACAGACTAATTGTATAAATTCTATTAGCTTGTGATATAAACTGATAGGTAGTGTTTTTATTGTGTATATATGTGTGTGTGTATAAGTAAGCATGTATTTTTCAGGGAGCATACAGGAACCAACAATAAATAATAATATCCAGAAAGACATAAGGTATTGGAAAGAAAAGTTCTGACACTTAAGAAGGCTTCAGGGGAAGCTGTGACCGTGGGGAGATTCAAGTTTCAGTGAGAACACAGAGGTAATGAGGATGCCGAGCAGAGGCTGAAGATACAGGGATTAGTTGATAACGAACTATGAGTTCCAGAAGACACAAGCAAGGTTTAAGGTGGTGCAGAGAAGATTAGGCCAGATTGTAGGAGACGTGCAGAGCCACGTAGAGACAAGTATTCTCATCATGATGGGTCACTTGGGAGGTCTGGGCTGGTGCTGCTGAGTCAGGTAAACTAATAATGTGAGACACATTCTTTCTGGTGACTGGTCTCACACAGTATTTCAGAAGATGGAGTGTGAAAATCCTACAGAAGACTGGCAGAGCTCCTTTGCGCCCGTGTGTAGGCTAGAGGAGTCAGTTACTGCCTAGCAGGGAAGCCAGAACGCTTCCAAGTAAGCGCCAGTGCTGAAACTAAATCCTGACTGCTAATTCAGGTCTGAGACTAGATGAAAACATCATGATATATACATATACATATATATATATTTCAAAGCAACTATATTTCTTTACTGAGGTTTGTATCATAATAGTAATTATATAATGAATTGTTTGTTTATTTAATGATTTTTCCCCTCACAGAATGAGCCGGATGTATGTCTCTTCTATTCACTGATGGAAAGCACTCTTCAGAGCTTTGCACATAGTAGGCACTGTGTCTATATCTATACATATTGTACCTCTATGTACATCTGTATTTATGGCATCTGTCTTTGTGAGGGAGTTATATTACTGTTTGAATTTCCAGAATAGACTTATTGGCAATGGTCATACCTCATTTCAAAGTTTTGTTCCCCAAGCCGACTGCCCCATGTTCACTTTTCCATGGTGAATCAAGGTTGTTTTGAAAGAGCAGCACCATGAGTAATGGGCTACTCATCTACAACCGTCCTAGGGTTTTACTAGCAGCATCTTTCTAGACTTTCCTCGAGGGAAAACAATGAGGACTTGACCTAAGGAATGAAATGTTTAAACTTGATTAGCAACATGTGATGAAATTAGCCAGAATAAGAGTTCAGTGGAGGCGTCCTTCTCATAGCCTAAATCTATGGACAGAGAGATCTTATTTTTATGTTGTCAGAAATTGTTCAGTGATTATTTCAAGTACATTTTTTGTTCCCTAACTAGATCAGAACTCCCTACTGACAAGGAATTTCACTTAAGATAGAAGCAGCTGAGCTTCGTTTGGCCAAAGCCACAGTTTTTTATATTATGTGCGCTATGTTTGGGAGAGTCGTAGTGGTGTCATGTAATCCCACGTGAACAAGGCCATCTTGTGGTCAGGGCGCTGTGGTTAATGGGTGAGAAAACAAGGTTGTAGGGCACTGCCACCCTTTTAATGGGGCCTCCTGGAACTAATGAGGCCATGTTCTCAGGGCATACCAGATGAGAGCAGACACCAGATCATTTACTGCTGCTCTCCGACAGCAGAAAATGCTGTCTATAGTGGTTATGGTGTACACCTTAATAATTATTTTTCTCAGTGACTGGAAATAGTATATTTTTTCACTCTCAGCTGCTGTAGCATCACACTTTTGTACATGCAGCAGCACACTTGGTTGAAACATAACATTCTAGAGTTGAGAAAGCTATCTAGAGACTTTGCTAAAATGAGGCAGCTTGTAGTTCATTCCCCTAGCTTTGTTCACTTCCTCTAATTGAATTAACACCCAATAGAAGTGTCTGTATTGAAACTGAAGTAAAGGTAAAAGAGAAGACCCGGGTGGGGATTTCATGGAAAGGCGATAGTGTTTTGCAAATAGCTGAAGTCCAGTGACATTACAGCAGTGAGGCAGGCTGGACCAAGCTAGGAAAGGCAACAGCACAGACTCAGAGAGAATAGTAGGAAGGTGGACAAAAGAGACGGCAGGAGAAGGGGTGTTGGCGAGTAGAAGAGTAAGGAGGTTGAGGATCAGTGAGGGGATGTACAGAGCCACCTAGAGACACATGTTCCCATCATGATGCATAACTTGGGAGGCCTGAAGCAGCTCGCATATTTGACTTAGTGTACTGTTCTCTCCATCCTGCTTTGTCTTTATTTGGCTAAAATCTGTGTCCCAGAGCAGCCATGTCAGGCAATTGAAAATGGGATCCTTGTAATTCTTTACATAAAAGCTCGGTTTAGATCTGGAGAGTATTATGCTAAGCGAAATAAGCCAGTCAGAGAAAGGTAAATGTCACATGATCTCACTCATACATGGAATCTAATGAACAAAATCAACTAATGAACAGAATAGATCCTGAGTCATGTAAGCATGGGACAGACTCAAACCTCAGAGGGAAGATGGGAGAGGGTGGGTGGGAAGGGATCAACCAAAGAACTTGTATGCGTACATGCATAACCCATGGACACAGACAATAGGATGGTGAAGGCCTGGGTGGGGTGGAGCAGGGTAGAAGAGGTCAATGGGGGGAAAATGGGGACATATGTAATACTTTCAACAATAAACTAAAAAAAAAAGCTCGGTTGGTTTAAATCCACTGAACACACTTTTTCCTACACATCTAATCCCATCACTTATACAGGTGACAAGCTATATTCGCAGAGGCTGAAAGGAAGGCTGGCTTGCTCTGGCCTTTTCTCTCACACCCACCTTTTACCTGCACAAACATGTATAAACAATTCCAAAATCCTCAGACGGATTTTTATTTTTTAATTATTATTTTTATTTGTATTGTTTCAGGGGTACAGCATAGTGGTTACACAATCTTATACTTAACGAAGTGTTCTGCCAATATTTCCAGTACCCAACTGACACCATACATAGTTATTACAATACTAGAGGCTCGGTGCATGAGATTTGTGCACTGGGGCAGGGTCCCTCAGCCTGGCCTGCGCCCTCGCCCAGCCTGGGATCGGACTTACACCAGTAGGCAGACATCTCCTTCACAGTCTGGGGCTCTCACAGTCCGGCACCCCTCGCTCCTTACCAGCCTCCTGCAGTGGAGACGGGAGAGGCTCCTGCCACTGCCCTTGAGCTCGCCAGCCATGAGCCTGGCATCTGGCTGAGCACCACTCCCCCTGTGGGAGGGCACTGACCACCAGGGGGCAGCTCCTGTGTTGAGCGTCTGCCCCCTGGTGGTCAGTGCACGTCATTGTGATCAGTCATTCCACAGTTTGGTCGATTTGCATATTACTCTTTTATTATATAGGATTAATGACTATATTTTCTATGTTGTACTTTACAGCCTCAAGACTATTTTGTAACTACCAATGTGTAGTTCTTAATCCCTTTACCTCTTTCTCCCAGTTTCTCATCGATGTTTCTCTCTCATCGATGTTTCTAACTTTCTATCTCTCTCTCTCCCTCTCTGTAAAAAATCAATAAAATATATTAAAAAAAAAAGAAAATCTAACATTCAGAAGGTAACATCCAAAAACATGCTATGCTGTCTTAGTCAGTTAGACTCTTGAATAAAATGTGCTCTTAGTTTCAGCGATGATATTCTTGGCTCTCATTCCTCATGGGTCATATTGTAGTCTTTAGTCTTCCTGCTCCCTCCCTTGTCTCTCTCCACATAGCAGCCAAAGTGATCTTTCAAAAAACATGAATCACATCTTGAAACTTTTCTATCTAAAACTCTTTAACACATTCTTACTTATCCTGAAATGAAGTCCAGATCCTTGCCATGGTTTACAAATTATTGAATACTCTAGCCTTTAAGCTCAGCTCTTACTGTTACATGAAAGAAGCAATTTTCCACTGCAGAAAGTTTGCACCTACTTGTCTCTGCCTGAAATGCTCATCTTCCACTGATTCTTTCATGAATCAAAATTACCAATATTTCTAATTACTTGTTAGACACCTGATTACTTTAAAAATATTTTTAGGTGTTTGTCTCTGCCACTAGAATGTAAACTGTATGAGGACAGGAAATTTGTCCTTTTCATTCATTGTTATATCCCCTAGTATAGCATTTTGAGACCTAATAGGAACCTGTAAAATATTCACAGAATGTGCGGATTCTAATTTAGAATTCTCAAAGCATTTTCATTGGCTTGAAAGAACCATTTTCTTCTTTGATTCCACTATTAAAATATGGGCTGCCCGGTGTTGTACCCTTCATAGCTGGGAATAATCCTATTTACAATATCAATGATAAATATCACATGTATCCAGTCAGCTGCTCCACAGTAACACCTTTGACCTGGAACACTGAGGCCCAGCTCTGAGCCCTTCACTCCTAGGGCACCACCCTGGCTCTCTGCTAACCTCACCTCTTCTATGAGGTCAGAAGTCCACAAGGCCTAGGGGATGTGATCACCCAGAGCCCATTCACTGCTTTCTTGATCACATTTCATCACAAGACCTTGGAATTCCATGCTCAAACCAGCTTCCAGTTCCCATAGAACCACTTTTCTTAATTAAGGCCTGATCTAGAATGCACCATACTGCCTGGCCTGAGGAGTAGCTGCTACCATAGGTGTGGACGCAGTTTGAACAAGCAGCCTAGGGTTTCCACATGCCTGTGTGCAGGGCTAGAAAGACCATGTACTGGGGTTGGGATGAAAAGCAGGTCTGGCAATCAGTCATTCCACCGTTGGTCAGACAGACTTGACCCCTGAAGAAAAGAAGCCCTTGCTGCAGGCATTTACTCCAAGATTTTTGCCGGTTTGTTCTATCAACTTGTTGGAGTTGAAATAAGAAAGATTAGTCACAGGAAAGTAAAATAACAGAAAAATAAAGAAAGTGTGCTGTTAATAAGATGCTCTTAAGAATTAAAACTAATCATTATAGAAATGTAAATTAAAACCACAATGAGATATCACCTCATACCTGTTAGAATGGCTATCATCAATAAATCAATAAATAACAAGTGTTGGTAAGGATGTGGAGAAAAGGGAACCCTAGTGCACTGTTGGTGAGCATGTAGATTGGTGCAGTCACTGTGGAAAGCAGAATGGAGGTTACTCCAAAAATTAAAAATGGATGCCTTGTGACTCAGCAATTCCATTTCTGGGTATGTTTTCAAAGAAACTCAAAACACTCATTCAAAAAGATACATGGGCCCCTATGTTCACTGCAGCATCCTATATAATAAAAGCTTAATATGCAAATTGTCCCCTCTACCGGGAGTTCAACTGGGAGTTTGACCGCTTGCTATGACGTGTGCTGACCACCAGGGGGTAACATGGAACATGCAAGGGTCAGTGATGCAGCACTGGCAGCAGGCGGCAGTGGAGGCGCTACCAGCCCCAATGGGCCCTGACGAGAGCAAGACTATGGCAGGATGGTGGAGCAGGTGAGCAGGCAGCGCCAGGCCAAGTTGGGTGTGAGTGGGGCCCAATTGCCCCGCTGATTGCCCCACTGATGGCAACCAGCAGCGGCAGTGGGGGTGGGACTGCCGCCCAGCTCCCAGATGCTGAGGGACCCGGGCAGGGGCCCAATGACTCAGGTGGGGGGGCAGGTATGGGGGCCCAGGGGTCCAGGTTCTGCCCAGGGCCCAGAGGTCAGCTGGGACCAGCCCTTCCATGCCAAACGCTAGCCCTTCAATTGCCAGCCAGGCCTAGGGATCTCACCCATGCATGAATTTTGTGCACTGAACCTCTAGTTATTTATAACAGCCAAGATAGGGAAGAAACCTAAGTGTCCATTGATAGACAAATGGATGTATTTTACATACATATAATTAAAATATTACTCAGCCATAAAAAGAATAAAGTCTTGCCATTTGCGACAACATGGATGGGCCTAGAGAGCATTAGATCAAGTAAAATAAATCAGCCAAAGACAAATACCATATGATTTCACTTATATGTGGAATCTAAAAAGCAACTTAAATGAACAAACAAAACAGACCTAGACACAATACAAACTGAGGGTTGCCAGGTGGGAGGGGTGATTGGGAACTGGGTGTAAAGTTGAAAGGATTAAAAAGCTACAAAATAGTCATGGATAGGTAAAGTCTAACTTAAGGATTATAGTCAATAATATTGTGGTGCCAGGTGGGTACTAGAATTATCAGGGGGTTCACTTCCTAAATGATGTAGTTGTCTTACAACTATCCTGTATACCTGAAACAAATATAAAATAACATTGAATTCCAATTCTAATTTAAAAATTAAAAAAGAAATAAAATACAATTAGAATACTGTCTTATCACATACACACAAAGAGGTAAAAAGCCCAATGTGAGAATTATAGTACCAGAAGAGTGATTTATTCATTGTTTGGCCAGAATATGAGGATGTTTAGAATACTCCAAGTTTCACCTTTTCTCATGAGACAGCTCTTGAGAAAAGAGTTAAGTTTCTTCCTATTTCTTCGTCAGTATTCTCACAGAATTTAATAGAGACCAGAAAGTGATTTTTTAAAGGCTTCCTGCCAGCCTTCCTAAGGTTCTGCTCGGTTGTGCTGATTGCCTCTATAGCTATAAAATGTCAAAGTTTGTGACTTGAAAGCAAAATATAGATGTGTCTCGTTCCCAGCACCCACCGTAGCATTTCATGTTCTGAGGGGAGGATGGCCATGGATCGGTTTTCATGGAATAGCTCTTGCTCCTGCCTGAAGAGATGTGAAAGGAGCCTTTTACTCTGGAACAAAAGAGCAGCCACCCAGATTTATATCTACTCCATCATTTAATCTAGATTATGCCCATGTGAATGGGATTTCAAGAAATATGAAACATGTATCTTCCCAAAAAATAAAATCATAGAACAATAGAAAACATATAATTATTAATACACGTGTGTGCATTTTTCAGAGGGTCTTAACATGATGAATTGCATAATTTGGGTATGTAGATAACTGCTATAAAACTTCAAAGTGCCTGTCTAGAGATAGAAATGTTAATTCCATTTTCTTTTAACAATTGGTTTTGACAATATACAATTGCATAGAAGTCCTTAGAAGAATTTAGAAGTCCCCAGAAGCACAGAGAGGTAAGATAATTCTTAAAAATCTGGATAAAATATTACAGAAAGGATCAGGAAGGTGACAGTAAATCAGAAAAATAAAGAGCCTGGCTGGAGTGGCTCAGTTGGTTGAGCATCGTCCTGTGCACAGAAAAGTGGCAAGTTCCATTACCAGTCAGAGCACATGCCTGGGTTGTGGGTTTGACCCCAATTGGTGCACAAATAGAAGGCACCTGATGGATGTTTCTCTTTCAGGTGGATGTTTCTCTCTCTCTTTCTCTCTCTCTCTCTCTGTCTCTCCTGTCCTCTCTCTAAGCATGTCCTTGGGTGAGGATTTAAAAAAGAGAGAGAAACAAAGAGGCTAACTAGAAATACAGCTGGATCTACCAATGAAAGTCATAAAAGTAAATAATGCAAATTATTGTTGCTAGGGTTAACGGTTTTGAAGACTTCCTTCTCATATTAAAACAAAACAAAGGAAACAGCTTTCTCAGTCCACAAATTGATAAGAAGTTCATAGTCTCTATACGACCTCAGTAGGTTGTGTGATCATGCTCGAAAGGTATTTTGACAGTGCAAATGTTGATTGGGGCAAGAAGGTTCACAGATTTTGGTAATCTACACTAATAAAAGAGAAACATGCAAATTGGTGTCACTCCACTATGCTCACCAGCCAATCAGATAAGTATGCAAATTAACCCAACAAAGATGGTGGTTAATTTGCATACATAGGCGCCCAGTGGCCTGGGTCCCAGGAACATCATCTGCACCCAGCTCACTCTGAGGTAGGCCCCATGTGGGCCCTGAGCAGCGTAGGAAGGGCCTGAGCCAGGGGACTCCTGGGCAGGGGCAGAGCCGGCCATCGGAGCTGCGGAGGGGCCCCCTGCCCAAGCCTAAAGCCTCGGCCAGAGGCATCAGGCCTGGGTGGAGGGCCAGCGATCGGAGGGTGATGGGGGTCGATGTCTCTGCCCAAGGCGTCAGGCCTGGGTGGGGGGCGGAGCTGGCAATTGGTGTGAACTACAGAGGAAACACCTTTTCTGACCGCTCATTGGCTAAACCCCTGTATGCCACTGGTAATATTCTTAGTAACTTGGGTAATAAGAATCCAAAAATGTGATCTAGGGTTTTTCACCACACTCCTGGCGAAAAAAAAAAAAGGTCCGCTGCTGGAGGGCTAAGAAATGTCATATCCTGCCCTAGCCAGTTTGGCTCAGTAGATAATGCCTCGGCCTGCCCACCACAGGGTCTGGGTTCAATTCTGACCAAGGGCATGTACCTAGGTTGCAGGCTCTTCCCTGGCTGGGGCCCAGGTCAGCGCTCATGCAGGAGGCAACCAATCAAAGTGTTCCTCTCACTTTGATGTTTCTCTCTGTCTTTCCCTTTCTCTTCCACATTCTCTAAAAATCAATGGAAACATATCCTCAGGTGAGGATAAAAAATATAATAATGAAATGTCATATCCTATGAAAGACACATCTTGAAAATGCCTAAAGAAAGTTGTCATTTTTTCATGGTGAAGGGACTGGAGTCCGTGTTGATGAAAACACCTTGCTGGCTGTGGTGACTGGCAGTGGCTGCAGCAGCAGGGTGATGGGGCTGGTGCCTTCCCCTGATCAGCCTGGTCGCCTCCCACAAAGGGAGGCCAGACTGTGGCTTAGGTCCGCTCCCCAAGGGGAGCAGGGAGCGGGCCTAAGCTGTCAGTAGGACATCCCCTGAGGGCTCCCAGTATGTGAGAGCTGGCAAGCTGGGCTGAGGGACCCCCCCAGCGCACAAATTTTGTGCACCGGGCCTCTAGTCCTATATAATAAAGAGGTAATATGCAAACTAACCATCACTCCAACACACAAAATGGCCGCCCCCATGTGGTCAAAGATGGCCACCACAAGATGGCCGGCAGGGGAGGGCAGATAGGGGTGACTGGGCCAGCAGGGGAGGGCAGTTGGGGGCGATTGGGCCAGCAGGGGAGCAGTTAGGCATTGATCAGGCTGGCAGGCAGAAGCAGTTAGGGGCAATCAGGCAGGCAGGCAGGCGAGCAGTTGGGAGTCAGCAGTCCTGGACTGTGAGAGGGAAGTCCGGTGAAAGGGCCTAAACGGGCAGTCGGACATCCTTTGAAGGGTCCCAGATTGGAGAGAGTGTAGGCTGGGCTGAGGGACCCTCCCCCCCCCCCCCCCCGCACGAATTTCATGCACTGGGCCTCTAGTGGAATATAAAAGTATAAAAATTCTTAAAACATATTTCAAGTACATTCATCTTTGTCAAAGTTGCTGAAGTAAACTATACAAAACAGCATCTTTGATTTATAACTTACCTACTTTGTTTCTTTAATTTGAGCTACGTTGCTAATTGCAAATATTTAGGTGACTTTCTTGTGAGATATGGTATTTAACTACTTTATCTTTAATTGGTAAATGCAAAGTTCATACAGGCATAGTGACTTCTGCTTCTAGTGGGCACACAAGTTTAAACACTAAAATCTTGAACTATTGCATGTGGGGTCTGGAATGAGAAAAGATGGTAGTAAAAGACTACCTTTGATAATTTCATGAGAAGCATCCTAGAGTCCAACATTTTTCACAGTGAGAAGCTACTTTTAGGTGCTATATTTCCAATCTGGTATGGTCTCTCTGCCAAAAATTCTGGTGCTCATGTGAACTCATACACGACACCATAGCACAGAGTAGAAAAAATGCACAAGAGATGTCATCCCGGGAAATAAGCATTATGCTTGTCATTTTGCAGAGCATATTGAAATAAAGTACACTTTATATCTCAGCATTATGTGAATTAGGCGTAGAACTATAGAAATAATGTTGGTAAAATCTGAAGAGGAGTACTTTCTACAGAGAGAATAGAATTTGGCACCATCAGTAAAGATGGGTATGGCACACACATATCAACTTAGAATGTGAACATTCAGACTACATGTGTTTTGAGATATTGTTTCCTTAATGTGGATGGCCTGGAAGTTAACACCAGAGTCACTCTGCCTATTATTTGTAGTTTTAGAAAATCTAGCCAGAGTTTTTGAAAATCTATCAGTCCTAATAAATTAGACATAGTTTTTGTAGTTTGTATTTAGTGTTGTGAAATTATTCATTTTCATGTGATTATGGGGATTATTTTTATAAATCCTGGAAAAGGTCTAGAAGTAAATCTTTATGAAGAGAGTTATTTAAGTTGGGTCAACTCACTAACAATTGTAGTTAAGATTCAGGGGCTCAGATTTGAATAAAGGTAAGAATCACTTCAGCTGTTTATATAGACTGGCATTTATTATTTTCTGGTTAGGTTTCACGTAAACCTTGGAATGTATATGATAAAATAGGCTGTAGTCTATTGTTTTTGTACCTAAAATCATTCAAACTTTCCCATAATAAAGTTGCTTTTTTAGTCTTAATGAAAATGCATAAAATACAGCTTTGCAGAACAAGATAATGACAGAAATAATTTGTCCCTAGGTCTGTTTCTTGATCCTCTCTCCCAACCATATCATTTTTCTGGAGGACAGATTTAAAAGTTTTATATGATATCACTTTGGCTGAGCTAATTGCTGCATTTCCTAAAGTGCAATATAAATATTTCTTCCCGAGCCTCCAGGATATCTCAGCTGATTAGGATTGTGGTTACCAGGCAAAATGCAAAAATCAGGCTTAAAAAACATCCCACTTCCTGTTCACAATGGAATTTAGTCAGTCTAATAAATCATGTATGTGCTATCAGTTCTCTTTTTTATTGACAATGGGTCAATAAGAGCATATGCACTTTTAATTCTACAAATGGAACATCAGACTTTGGAAGTAAAATATTAAATTAAAAAATATCTAAGCATCAGGCAATCAAAATAAAAGTAGGTGGCCTTGTGGAAACACTTGCATTTCCCGAAATACAGCATGTTCTCTATACCACTTTAACTGCTCTAACGTGGCTAATTCCTACGTATCTGTTAAAGCTCAGCTTGACTATCACCTTCTCCAGGCATTTTTCCTTATCTTTCCTCTGTCCAGATTCTTTCTGGTGCCTCCATAAATTCCTAGGCTTTTGTCTATCATAAGACATAATCACCCAATATTGCATTCATCTCTTAGCTTATCTGTTATACCAGAGAACACCAACTTGTAGGGAGCGGCTCTAGGGTCAAGCCTCGGGCTGACCTGTGGCAGGGCCACAAACAAGTCCCAGCCTGGAGGGCAGAGCTCTCCTAGCATAATTAAACCTGGCCTTGTAGCCCTCCCTAATTCCTTCCTAAGTAGCTAATGGGCTGTGGGAGGTGCAGCAAGTGTTGCCAAAACGAGAACATTTGTATACATATTAATCTACCCTTGTTTTAATCAGACTATAAAATAAAACGTCGACTTGCAGGCTGGGTCTTTTGTGTCCTCATCCAGGCACGGGAGACCCACCGAGCCCCAGCTGTATTCTCTTGTCTGTCTTTTCTTCAATCCTTCACCACCCCTCCTAAGATTCACCCTTGGCCATGCTGGCACAGCACACCAACTTTTTATTATTTTCTTATTGATTTTTAGAGAGAGGAAAAGAGAGAGAGAAATATTAATTTGTTGTTCCACTTATTTATTCATTAATTGGTTGATTCCACTTATTTAATCATTAATTGGTATGTGCCCTGACCCTAGAATGAACTTGCAATCTTGGCATATCAGAATGACTCTCTAACCCACTCAGTTACCTGGCCAGGACCCAACTTTATCTTTTAATTCTGAATTATCAGTGCTTAATACAGTGCCTGGTAGATAATAGTTGTTCTATACAGCGTTTAGTTACCTGAAGTTAGTAGAAGAAATTCTACAGCATATGCAATCATGTCAAAATACAGGGGGTCAGGCTTTTGATAAAGCCTCTGATGTGGTAAAGGATTAAATGTTAATTACTTTCAGTGACAGTGTCTTATTACTGGTTACCTGGAACAGGTCATATTTTATGAACCTAATCAATAGACAAGCCTATGGAAGAGACTTCTATTAGATGGAATTGAGAATTCTCTTTAACCAACAAAATATTGTTTGCCTTAGGGCTAAGTTAATGTGGGTCTTAAAATGGAAAAACTATCAATACAGGTTTCTGAAACACTCTACACCACCATCGTCGGCATCCTAGTTAATGTACTGAGTGCCTATTCTGCAGCAGGCACCATTAAACGTTTTATGTGAATAATTTTTATTTAATCATTACAGCAATCTTATGACATAGGCATTGATAATTGAAAAAATAATTTGCTCAAAGTCACAGTTAGTAAATGGGTGACACAGGATTCAAACACAAGTCTGTCTCCAATGCCTGTGATCTTCACTGTTGAGCAACCCTGCTTCCAGCTTGTGTTCACATTTTATTATTATTATTATTTTACTAGTGGCCCAGTGCACGAAATTCATGCATGGGGGTGGGTGGGAGGTGTCCCTCAGCTCGGCCTGCACCCTCTTCAATCTGGGACCCCTCGAAGAATGTCCTACTGCCGGTTTAGAGGGATCGGGCCTAAACTGGCAGTCGGACATCCCTCTCATAATCCGGGACTGCTGGCTCCTAACCACTCACCTGCCTGCCTGCCTGCCTGATTGCACCTAACCACTCTGCCTGCTGGCCTGCTCACCCCCAAATGCCCCCCCTGCTGGCCTGCTCGCCCCCACCTTCCCTCCCCACTGGCCTACTTGCCCCCAACTGCCCCCCCCTGCTGGCCTTCTTACTCTGAATTGCCCTCCCCGCTGTCCTGATCACCTCCAACTGACCCCCACTGATAACCTGCTCACCCCAACTGGCCCCCCTGCTGGTCTGCTTACCCCCAATGGCCCCGCCCTCCATCAGCCTGATCACCCACAACTGTCCTCCCCTCTTGGCCTCTAACCACCTCTACCGTGTCCCTGCCACCATGGCTTTGTCCAGAAGAACGTCTGGAAGGTCTCCCAGTCTAATTAGCATATTACCCTTTTATTAGTATAGATAGAGGCCTGGTGCACGGGTGGGGGCCGTCTGGTTTGCCCTGAAGGGTGTCCCAGATCAAGGTGGGGTCCCGTTGGGGTGCCTGGCCAGCCTGGGTGAGGGGCTGATGGCTGTTTGCAAGCTGGCCAAGCCCCCCAGCAGGGACCCTCACCCCATGGGGGTGTGGCCAGCCTGGGTGAGGGCCTGAGGGCTGTTTGCAAGCTGGCCACATCCACTTCAGGGTGGGGGGGTCCTGCTGGGGTGCTTGGCCAGCCTGGGTGAGGGGCTGAGGGCCGTTTCCAGGCTGGCCACAGCCCCTTCAGGGTGGGGGGTCCCACTGGGGTGCCTGGCCAGCCTGGGTGGGGGGCTGATGGCCGTTTTTAGGCTGGCCATGCCCCCCGGCGACCCAAGCTCCCAGCCTCTCCTTTTTTTCTTTTTCTTTTTTTTTTTTCAGCACCTCCTTGAGCGGAGGCCAGGGTGGGCTGGAAGCAGGTATCTGGGATTTATTTATCTTATATAATTGAAACTTTGTAGCCTTGAGCAGAGCCCAGGGCCAGCAGGGCAGGCAGGAAGCTTGGCTTCCTCCATCGCCGGGGGCAACCCAAGCCTCCTGCTTGCTCCAGCTCCGTGACCAATGGCAATCTTAGTTGGGTTAATTTGCATACTCGCTCCTGATTGGCTTGGGGGTGTAGCCGCAGTGGCGGAGTGAAGGTAAATTTGGCCATGT